>NW_026005679.1:346411-351802 GCF_001458135.2 Marmota marmota marmota | reverse complement strand
AGATGAACAGGGAGAGAGCAAGAGCAAGAGAGAGACAGAGAGCGCGCGTAAGAAAGATAAAGAGCAAGAGAGAGAGAGCAAGAGAGAAAGAGCAAGAGAGAGAGGGAGAGAGAGAGAGCAAGAGAGAGGGAGCCTGGCAGGAGGGAGTTTTTATAGCCCAAATCTAATGGGGCCTCTGGGTCTGCAAGCTGCCTTGTTGTCCCAAGGGGGGGTTAAGTGTTCAGCCTTGAGCAGGGTTGAATGTTCAGACTTGAGGCAAACAGGTGATAAAGGACCAGATAGAGGGGGGTTTGAGTGCGTGGACTATCTTGCAGCCAACATCTGTTCAGCCTGCCCTGCAGACAACACAGTTCAGCCTGCTCTGTACCCAACATATACAAAGACATATCCATGGAAAACTGTAAAGAAGCCAGGATTTTCTGATTTCTGACTTTAAAAATTGTCCTGAAGAACCAAAAGACAGAAAATTTCTCACAGTATGCAGGCATTAGACATGAAATTATAATAAGAAAGGAGAAACAAGCCTAGCTGTCTTTTGTACTAGTTCTCAATCTTCAGCCAGCTAACCCTCTAATCCTGTTATTTCAGTGAAAAGTAGAGGAAGGGGCATCCACCTGATGGGAAGGGACAACACTGGAGTAGAAGCAGCTTGATGGTCTCTTCCTTTCTTTGAGAGAGAGAGAGAGAAAAAAAGAGAGAGAACACCATACCACTCTCCACACTGCTTTGGTCTGGGCTTTCAGGCCTGAGAGACATACATTGTCACCCATGAAGGAAGCATTCTTCTGTTTTCCTAGAGATCTCTGTTGGCGTGTCTTTAAAATACATGCATGTTGTATGAGATATTCTTATATTAATATAAATTTTGTGAGAAATAGAAAGACCAGTGGACCAATTACAAAATACACTAGTTAGCTTTAAATGTAAAATAACTTGGGGTGTAAGAAAGGCAGCTAGAGAGGAGAGGAAATGAAAAGATACAATCAGTTCTTACCTGCATGTAAAGAGTCAAAGCCCCATGACAAACAGGAGGTGAAAAGAAACCCTCCCCTAACCTGAAAAATAGAGATAAGTACTGCCAAAAAGCACTCAACCCAGGGGGACTTGTCCTCCACAAGAGAACAAAGGAAGGCGGAAACAACTAATGATACATTTCTTTAGTTTCTCCCTTTCTGCTTTTCTTTTTGGTAGAAGGGATGGAACCCAGGGATGCTTAACCACAGAACCATATCTCCAGCCTATTATTATTATTATTATTATTATTATTATTATTATTATTATTATTTTGTGTGTGGTGCTGGGAAATAGAACCTAGGTCCTTGTGTGTGTAAGGCAAGCACTCTACCAACTGAGCTATATCCTCAGCCCTAAATTTATTTTGAGAAAGGGTCTTGCTTAGTTTTTTAGGTCTTGCTAAGTTGCTGAGGATGGCCTTTAATTGGGATTCCCCTTCCTGAGACTCCTTTAAATAACCCAATAGGAGACAGGAAAACCTACACAACATTGGGGAAGACTGTGCACCCCATAGTACTCAGACAATGAGCACCCAGGGGGAGGATTTTGAACACTTGGGGGTAAAATGCTGCAAATGGGGTAAGATGTTCAATCAGGTCCACATAAGAAAGAAATGGTCTCAGAGCCCAGCATATAAGAAGCTGATTTGGGATTTTTGGACCTTGAGTCTTTTCTTTTGCTCAGCCCACTCTTCTCTATCCTACTGAGTGCTGCTTTTACCTGGACTTTCAGTAAATTTGGACTTTTCCTGTTACTTCTCTGTGTATGACTCAATTCTGTGTTCAGGACACCAAGGAACTGGACCCTAACTGGCACCCTCATAACATTGTGATATCCCCACCTGATGTCATATAGTATGACACTCTGATATGGGACTAGCTGAAACAGCAAATCAATTAATAACTTCTCTATATTTTGCACTACTTAACTTTTTATTTTGAAATGAAAGTCATAGAAAATTGGAAACATTGTGTAGAGTCAGGGTGTTTACAGAGATCAGAACTATACGATGGTGGCCCAAGTCAAACAGTAGCATCTTATCAGAACCAGGAAAGTCACTTTGATACAATTCTGTTAATGAGACTATAGGTCCCATTTGCTGTTCACCAATTTAATATGCTTTCTTTATGTGTAAATTCTTGTGCGTGTGTTTTATCCCATGAACAGATTTTTGTAACAACCACAACCAAGACACAGAACATTCCTGACCACATCAGAATTGCAACACTTTTACGGTTATACTCCAAACCAAATTTAAAGGTGAGTGTGATTTATAGCAGCATAATTCAAATAGGCCAAAGGTGGAAGCAAACAAAATGCTCCTTGACCCAAAAACAAACTATAGTATCTCCATGCAAGATTAGTAATCCTTAAAAAGAAAGAAAATTCTGTCATGTGCCATGATAGGAGGTAACCAGAAGTGTCCAGTTCAGAGATGGTAGGTAGCATGGTAGTTGCCAGGGGTTGGAGTGGGGAAATGTTGAATGAGTATGAAATTTCAAATTTGCAAAAAAAAAAAAAAAAGTTTGTGAGATGAATTAAAGTGATCATTGTATAACACTATGAATCTATTTAATGACACTAAAATGTATATTTGAAAATGGTTGAAATTGAGCTTCACACATGCCTTGTTCCGATCATGCAGTGAAAGTCACAGTGTAGTCTGGGAGGTTCTTTGTGTAGGCTCTAAGTAGATTTTTTGCATCACTACCCAGAGCTAGAGTTTTAGCTGAGGCAACTTTGCCCGGGTCCTGACTGGTATCTGTCCATGAAGTATCCCATCACAATTCTGTCCTCCAAGTCCACAGTATAGACAGATTATCACTCAGAAGCTCATTTCCCTCAGCCCTGCAGAGAGTGTAGCCATTCAGAGAGGGTCTGTTGATATTCAAGTTCAAGAACATAGAACATTCTGAGAATGATTCACCATGCCTGGATCCTGCTAAGAAGGCTTCATACAGGAACATGTTGTTGGAGAACTACAGGACCCTGATCTCTCTAGATAAAGATCCATGGCACAATATCTTTGAGTGGAGAGACACTCTTGCATATATTACTGAATGATCCAACCTTCCTATCTATTCCTAGTCCTGCATTTTAGAGCTTCCTAACACAATGTGCTCACAACTACCAGGTCTAAATTCTCTTGCAGTGTCTATTGAACATGACTTTATGCTCCCAGGCCTGGAGTATAGATTTCAGTATTAATGTACCTATATATATGATTAAAATAGTATTTGGGGATATGACAATTGCAGGAAATGAGATAATGGACCAAAGAGACTCGGGATTTCAAAAAAAAAATGCCCTCCAATTACCTCTACCTATCCCACTTGTGTGCCTTTTTTTCCCCACCTGTTCAAGTCTTCAGAGCTAAAGACTCACGTCACCCATTCTGTGCGTGGAGTTGACATTTATCCACCATGGCAGGTATCATTTAGGGGAACAAGCTCAGTGAAGCCTCTTCCATCTCCTGCCATATGGGGCCAGACCCTGTGGGCTTTGAGGGTAGCTTCCTGCTTTATTGTCATCACTTTCTGAGTGAATGGACTTGTCTGTCTTACCTTTGAGGGCTTCAGGGACACATGGGAAAGAACTGCATTTGTGACCATAAAGTACAGAATATTCACACCCATAATAATTGAAAAGATATAAGGAATAATTCTATCAGAGACTTTGAAGTTAGTGGAGTCCTGCCACCACATTGATATTGGTCTGTTCACACAAAATATACACTTAAGATCTTGGACTTAAACTTTTCATAACTATGAGGAAATAATTTTATACTATTTTATCCCATTTATTTATTTTTGTACTGGCATTTGAACTCAGGGGTGCCTAACCACTGAGCAAATCTCCAGCCTTTTTAAAAATATTTTATTTACAGACAGGATCTTACTGATTTGCTTAGTCTCTCACTAAGTTCCTGAATCTGGCTTTGAACATGTGAGCCTCCTGCCTCAGCCTCCCAGTTGCTGAGATTGTAGGCTTGTACAAAAGCACCCACCTATCCCATTAAAATTTAATCATTTTTAGCAGTAATAGAGAAACCAGATTTATTTTTAATTTTTTATTGTTTTAGATGTAGATGGACACAATGCCTTTATTTTATTTGATGTGTTGCTGGGGATCAAACCCAGAGTTTCAAGCATGCTAGGCAAGCACTTTACCACTGAGCCACAACCCTGGACTAGAAATAATAATAATCTATAGAAATAAATATACATCATGAAAATCCAATCTATATTAAATGGTACCTGTCAAAGCAGTGATCAAGACTAGAAAAAAGAACTGAAGTTCAGTGTCAGCAATAGCTTAAACAGGCAGCTTCTAAATTCTGATTGATGCACTAATGTATTTTATTCCTTCTTTAATATCAGCTATCTTGGGATACAGGTTAAGTGTAGTTCCTTTAGAAAACTTTTTGCTAATGCTAGACACAGGAATGTTCTTTTTTCTTTAAGTTATCTAATAACTTATGATTTAACAAGGTTTTTTCATTCTTGAAGTATACAGAGTTTTTAAAAAAGTGGCATGTATGTAATGACTCTAGTAAATCAGAACATGAAAAGTCTACATCTACATCTACTGTACTTTGGGATCAGATTAGCATCAGACCAGACATTTAGAGAATATGAAAGCCCATGGGATCTGGGAGGAAAGACTTCAGGAAAAAGGTTCTCAAGAAAACAATAATTTATGTTTCACTGTAGCTTAGATTTAAAGTTAAAACTTTTTTCTTTTCTAGAATCAGTTTTGGAAAATAGATCATGCAGCTTATATTCCAGAAGGAAGCCTTAGAGAGACAGATGTCAGGCAGAGACCTAAGGAGCAAGGAAAGCTGCCATTTTCAGCATGAGAGACAAAGAAAATTAAATGGAGGGCACCCCTTCATCTTAGGTGTATATTAGAGTTTAATGGATTTGAGACTTGAGTGAGGTCCCATGGTATTCTGTTAGTCCAGAGGTAAAGATAAGAGAATAAGAGGAATGCAAGTTTATTTACCCTAATAGTTTTCAAAATCTTATCATCACTGGCTTTTGGGTTCTACAGCAATATTGCCTTTGCCAATAATATTTCAATTATTAGTGGACAAGGTTTTATCCTCCATAGGAACAAGGATGAAAGCCTCAATTCTTATCTCTTATAGCTGTGAAATCTGAGTTAAAATCAAGCGATCTTCAAGTTTTTACTAGAGAGTGCTTTAGCAAAAAAGAAAAATCAATTAGCTCAGGATTTTTTTCTTCTTGTTACTGAGAAGGTAAGGTGGAGGAATAGAATAGATGTTCAGGAAAGACTTAATGGAGAAAGTAACTAGAAAATTATTGGGATAGTCAGTGATAATTTTAGAGGCTACAATTAATTGGTATTTGGTGT
>NW_026005679.1:313407-342826 GCF_001458135.2 Marmota marmota marmota | reverse complement strand
ATATATATATATATATATATATATATATTTCAACATACAAAGGCAAGTTTTTCCCTGGAAAAATTTACAGGAAGTAGTGTGAGGGGGTCCCATGGTAAAATAAGGTGCTGGGTTAAACTGAAGAAAGGAATATTTTAAAGTGTCCTATAGTTCCATGATAGCAGCATGGTTCCCACAACCATAATAGTAATTGGGTGCACTGAAAATGGTAACCATTTTCCAATCATGGCAACAATTATATCCTTCCATTACAAGATGATGAGCATGAGAAACCAGTGTGAAACCATTGACATGTTTAAATGTTTTAGAAATGTCTTGTCCATACATGTAGCCACTTCCTTGTGGTGAAATACCCTAGTCACCACATCATCTGGGTCTAACCATAACAGATCTCATACAGGGCCCTTATGCAGAACTTCTTGTAAATAATCCAGGACTCTTATATGTCCAGCATATCTAATGGATGAAGAAAGGCAACCATGGAGGCAGAATATCAGTCCATATACTAAAGCTGTAAGTGGAAGACAATCAAATACACCTGTAAAATATTTCCAAACATTGGCATTTCCATACTTTAGTAGACATTCATCATAAAAACCATACATGTGGGTAATTTGTTGGTTTTTGTGATTTTCCTTCAATATTGTCATGTGTTCTGGATAATGCAACTTTGATACTACAAGAAGAGTCACAGTCTACACAGAATTATAACCTCCATAGTCACCCATGAATAGATAGTTTGTATCTGGTGATTTTCCACAAATCCTAAAGAGTTAGTTCCATAAGGTCATGGAATTGGCCATGTACATCTACCACATTTGATTATTTTGCGCATTTGATTATTTTATTAAAATGTTCTTAGCCTTTCCAGCAGTATGGAATTACTTAGAAAATCTGAAGTAAAACCACCATTTGACCCAGCAATCCTACTCCTGGGTTTATACCCAAAGGACTTAAAATCAGATACTACAGTGAGGCAGACACATCACTGATTATAGCAGCACAATTCACAATAGCCAAACTGAGGAACCAACCTAGATGTCCTTCAATAGATGAATGGATAAAGAAACTAGGTACATATACACAATAGGATATTATTCAGCATTAAAAGAGAGTAAAATTATGGCATTTGTAGGAAACTGAATGGACTTGGCAAATATCATGCTAAGAAATCCAATCACCCCAAAACAAAGGGCAAATGTTCTGTCTCTTAAAAGTGGATGCTGACCCACAATGGGAGGGGAGCATGGGAAGAATGGAGAAAACTTGATGGGGCAAAGAGGAGAGAGGGAGGGGGATGAGGTTGTAGTTTAGTGGAAGAGCTCTGGTCCTGGGTTCAATCCTCAACACCCCATAAAAAATAAAATAAAGATATTGTGTAATCTACAACTAGAAAATTAAAAGAAAAAAAAGACGGAGGGAAAGGGAAAATTCATGGGGGTAGAAAAGATGGTGGAATTAGATGGACATCATTACCCTAATTACATGTATAAAGACAGGAATGGTGTAACTCTACTTTGTGTACAACCAGAGAAATGAAAAATTATGCTCCACATGTGTACTATGAACTGAAATGCATTCTGCTGCATGTAAACTACTTCGAACAAATTAATTAATTAATTAATTAATTAATTTAAATAATTTGATTAGCTTTTTCACACAGTGTCTGCACTTGGTTCTCCTTAAGCTCTCTGACACTCATACAGCGGCTAGAAGCACAGGACTAGCTCCCTGATGATGCCTAGTCATCATTGGCATCCCCTCCTCCTCCCATTCCCCTCCCTCCCTGGCCTGCTACACCCATGCTGTCCTCTTAGCTGCAGGCTCCCAGCAGGACACAAGGGAAGGAGGAGGGCTGCTGTGAGTCTTGGGGAAACTCCTAAGGTGGAATCCAGGAGACCCTGACCCATGCCCTGCTGGCCATGCCAGGGAACCTGTGGAACATGTGGGAAGTTAGCAGGGAGCATGGTCTGGGCCTTGGCTCTCCTCCCTCTTGCCAGCTGCTCCAGGATCTCTCATCCCTTCCCCAATCCTTTTGTATTAATTGAATTTGAACCATCATTTATTTCAAATGATTATTCCTATCTTTGCACTTTCAGTGCCACTTTTCTACCGAACTAACACTTAAATGAAACTCTCTTATGGCTCAAGTGTAGGATCCCTCAAAGTTTTCCCCATAACCTCAGATGGATAGCACTGTCCCTTGTCAAAGTTTTTTGTTTGTTTGTTTCTTTGGGGGGTTTAACCAGGGATTAAACTTAGGGGTACTCTCACTGAGACCCATCCCCAGCCTTATTTTGTATTATATTTAGAGACAGAGTCTCATTTGGTTGTTTAGTACCTCAGGTTTACTGCGGCTGGCTTTGAACTCGCCATCCTCTTGCCTCAGTTTCAGGAGTTGCTGGGATTACAGGCTGCACCACTGTGCCCAGCTATCAATGTCTTTTGCTCTGTAGTTAGTTAAGAAAAATTTTCTCAGGATTGGTGTCCACATAAGCGTTCAAAAGATGTTTTAGTCACATCAGATTCTGGGTTTTAAAATGTCCTGCATGATACACACTTAGTTTTCAACATCAAATGCAGAGTTCACAAGTTTGAAACCAGGTGGCTGAGAAACAATGGTCTTAGAATGGCATAATGCAGCACACAGCCCTAACCCCCATAAACACACTATTTCACTTATTAGATAGGAAGCACTGTGTGTCTTTTGTACCAATGTGTGGCTCCATTTGCATGTATATGACATTTCTATTAGAAAATGCTGAGCCAGCACCTAATGAAACAGAGTTGCTCTTCTTTCTCTTAAAAGAAAGTTTTCAGCCTTGCACATTTTTCAAATCACTTATTTTGTAACATCCTGATTTGCTACATTTGAAAAACCAAGAATAAGAATGGTTTCAATTCAAAGTATGCAAACTAAAGAGTCCATCTTGCCAGCATCTTACAAAAATACAGTGGTGTCACCAAGGAAAAGGCAGGCCAGACCATAGCCACACTATGAAAGCTCAGGAAGTTAAATCTTTCCCTGGACCTTTCCTCAGCTCTCTTTTCAAGGTGCTTCTTCCCAAGGAATGATGGTTTTAACAGTTCATAAAGTATGAGAAGATCTTACTTCGGTACTTCTGGTTCTCCCAGGCTTCTGCAAGACTGAGTCTTCAGCTGGTCATAGTGGTGCACACCTGTCATTCCAGTGACTAGGGAGGCTGAAGCAGGAGGATCACAGGTTCAAAACCAGCCTCAGCAACTTAGCAAGGCTCTAAGTAACTTAGCAATATCCTGACTCAAAATGAAAATATTTGGGGATGTGGACCCTTAGTTTAATCCCCATTATAAGAAGAAGAAGAAGAACAAGGAGAAAGACAAGGAGAAAGAGGAGAAAAAGAAGAAGAAAAATAAACTAGGGCATGGGGTCACTCAGACTTAATTTTTGCTGTGTGTAAGTCTGAACAATTGCATCATTTAAAAAATTTTTAAAATGATAATTGCTATAGTTATTGAGTGCTTTCCAAAATGCTATAAAGTACTAAATGCTTTACTATGCTCTTTATACTTTATAGCAAACCCTGGTGAAAAAGGAGGAAAACAAGGCAGATGAGGTCAAAAATCTTGCTTTTATTTCCCACAGTTAATAAGGGTACAAATATCACAGTTCTGCCTCTCTTCATAACTATTGAGGTTTTTGTTGTTGTAGTTCAGAGAGCACCAAAAGGAAGCACCAGAGCAATGTAGGTGAAACCAATACAGAAAAGGCCACAATGATGCTGACATTTAGTTTCCAGAAAGTTCACCCCTAATTGCCAGTTGAAGACTATGGCCTCAGCTTAATTATTAATAAATTTCCCTTTCACTCTGAAAGTGTTCAGGCTGGGACAATCATCTCTCTGGTTATCCTTTTTTAAGGACATATATACAAAAAATGAATAATAAAATAACTTTCTAGAGGGAATTCTTTTCGAAATTGCCTGCTGTTACTCTGCAAATTATAATTAATCATAATGCATTTTATATTTCAAAGTAGCTAGAAGAGGGGTTTTGAATGTAAACGGCATAAATTAAGGATAAAATTTTAATATGATGGATATGCTAATTATCCTGGTTGATCACTACTAAAAATACACATGAATCAAAACCTCACATTGTAACTCATAAATGTGTATAATTATTATGTCAATTTAAAAAATTATCATGTCAATTTAAAAAAAATGGCATATTACAATCATCATTTAAGATTCTTAGGAATTGAGTGATTAAACTTTCTCTGGATTATAAACTGTTTATCTGTAGTTCAAATACCCAATATCTTGGCAGCACACCCACAAATTCAAAGTGGAAATTCATATCCAGAATTTTGTTTTAAGCCATATTATTCCCTGTTTTAAAGTATAAGTTTGTGTATGTGGTTCTGTTGTGTTTTATATTCTGACTTAAGTTTATTTATTTATCATTTTTTTCAACACTTTGAACATCCTAGGAAAATGGCATTCCTGTAATCAATACCCACAGCCTTAATATTTCTTTCTAATTTGTTCTTTGAGTACACCTAATAAAAAGGAAGAGACTTTAAAAAATCTTATTCTAATTGCATAGCTCATTTTAACTGATTAATGTGTGTGTTTGACAGAGTTAGTAAAAAAGTTCCATTTTATAGAATTTTCTCTACTTACCTCTGCAGACTATAGCTAGTCAAAGAGCAATCTTGAACATGAGAGTGGAATTCCCTAAATCTTACCTGCTTAACTGTGGTGTTTGGGTTAATAATAATTAAGATGTTCTGACTCATCAGTGTAATGAAAATTTCTTCTCCATGTGTAAAGGCATGAATTGAGGAGATGCTGTGCTGTTGATTCTCAGAGAACTACCCCTCCAGGACTCATGGGCAAGGGGTCACAGTGCCAGGCCAATTGTCATGAGGCACCAAGACGGAGTAAAGAGACCTCTGGGTGTGAAGCTCAAAATGCAAACAGCTGAAGCCTCACTGACCAGAACTCTCCAGGGAATCCTGGTCTTTTGCTCTTTGAGGCCTGGAGCCCAACAAGTGCCCATGCAGTCCTAAGCATCAGCACAGTTCACATGGATGCAGTAACACCTTCTTTTCTGAGAGATTGCTCTACACTGCTCCTTCAAAGGAATGCCCATTTATCTACATAGGGGAAACTGCAGACAGGCAAAATTGTGGGTGAGGCTTCAAGACATCAGCATGGCAAAGATTTATGGGGGAATATACTAAAAGCAAAAACAGACAAATAGTATTATATCACACTAAAAAGTTTCTGCACAGCAAAAGATATGTTTAACAGAGTTAAGAGACAACCTACAGAATGGGAGACAGTGTTAGTCAACTAGTGATTCAAAAAAAGATTTAATATCCAAAATATCTATATATGAACACATATATCTATATTTGTACACACACACACACACACACTTCAAAATGCTTTATAACCAACATAAATATGTAATCCAATTGACAAATGGGCAAATGATTTTAATAGACACTTATCAAAAGAAGAAATGCATGATCAATAAGTTATGTGGAAAAATGCATGTTACTATTACTAGCCACCTAGTTCAGGAAAATCTGAATCAAAACTAAAATGAAATATCTAATCCCAGTTGGAATGAATATTATTTAAAAAAAGAAAAAGTAACAAATGCCGGTGAGGTGGTGTAAATAAAATAAGTGTCATATGCTTGTGGTCAGAATGAAATCAGACATTGTGTTGAAGAATATGGAAATTTCTCCAAAAACTAAAAATAGATCCATGATATGATTTAGCAGTTCCACATCTGGTTATAAATCCAAAAGAAATAGAATTGGCTGTGGATATAGCTCATCAATAAAGCACTTGCTTACCTCACTTAAGGCGCTGGGGTCCATCTCCAGTACAAAAAAAGGAAATAAAATCAGCATATCAAACATGTTCTTGGGCTGGGGTTGTGGTAGAGTGCTCGCCTAGCATGCATGAGGCACTGGGTTCGATCCTCAGCACCACATAAAAACAAAATAATGTGTCCACCTAAAACTAAAGATACATATATACATAAATAAATATTTTTCAATAAGATGTTCTTATACACCCAATATTTACAGTATTATTCAAAACACCTAGGATATGGAATCCGTCTACCCACCCATAAATGAATGAGTAGAAGAAGCAAACATGGTAATAAATATTATTCACCTAGAAAGAAAAATGAAGTGCTGGGGATATAGCTCAATTGGTAGAGTGATTACCTTGCATGCACAAGTCCCTGAGTTCAATCCCCAGCACCACACAAAAAGAAAAAGAAAAGAAGAAGAAGAAGAAGAAAGAGAAATAAAATCCTGTCTTCTGGGAACAAATGTTACTTTCTTTTTTTTTAGAGAGAGAGAGAGAAAGAGAGAGAGAGAATTTTAATATTTATTTTTAGTTTTGGTTTTTGGCGGACACAACATCTCTATTTGTATGTGGTACTGAGGATCGAACCCAGGCTGCATGCATGCTAGGCAAGCGCGCTACCGCTTGAGCCACATCCCCAGCCCCCAAATGTCATTTTTCAAAATGGAGATCCAGGGACTGTTAGAAAGATCCACCAGCTGCACCAGGGGTAAATCAAGAAGAAATGAGGCAAAGATATATGTGATGAAGGATCAGAGACAAGACAATGGAAAAGCCCTCTGTCAAATGCACTTTCAGGATTAATGCCAAAGTATTCATTGCATGCCATTGACTCCAGACAGGAATAATGGGGCTTGTTGTACAATTGCAGAAAGCACACCTAGACTATCTTTTCCCCAGTGAATCTGTCAGCAAATTTATTAAACTCCTTTTTTATATAAATCAGGCTGTGATGTGCCGTGTGTTGTAGAAAAGGAAGTCAACCCTGAGCTTTTCTTAAGACAGAGATGTATTCTTATAACTGTTGAGCTTAGTTCCTATTTCATGTAAATTCATCAGCTGAACATCCAGGGCCATTAAAAAAAGTAAATACTTCTATCTTCTCCAAGCAGGGACAGGGTACAGTTATGGCCCTGGCCATACAGCTATACTCAAAATGGCAAAAAACACATCACTGGTGTAATATAACCTTTCTGAAGTGTGGGGAAACCCTGTGGAAATCTTTGTTGACAAGTTGAAACACCAGACAGAAAATGGAGATGGGGTCAACACAGCAGTCTGTGGCCATATGTACTCAGCTTGTAGAGAACAAATGGTGGAGGCAGAAATCAGTGAGAACCTGTGTATCCTGCCTGGCCAGAGCCAGGAGGGTCCTGGAGTCCCCCAAGAAATAGGGCATTACCACAGGGGCTGACTTCCATGATCCGCTTGCAAAGCTTTCCCTCAAAGTGGAGCATCAAACAGATCAGTGAGAAGCCTGCTTAGGGACCTTGCATTTTAGCACACAGTGGACTATTTCTAACCAGTGCCCAAACAATCTGAAGGAGAGAAGCTGGACCAGACCCAACCTGCAGCACACTCTCCCATCCATAAGATGGAGAATTGAAAATTTCTCCAACTTCATCCATAAGCCAACTTGATGCTTCAGCATCAATTTAGGGAAGATTGCAGACTTAGTACAGAAAAAGAAAATAATCTGGAAGATTGTTAAAATTTATGCAGATGATAGGGTCTTTCCTGGCAAAGAGACATTGACTGATGCAGCAAGTATGAAGTCTATTTTAGGACTTTTAAGTTCCCTGGTTTCCTCTAATCCAACCTGTAAAGTATATTTATTAGATGACTAAAAGGGCACATGGTTGAAACTATTATTTAAAAACTATTTGAAGTTCTACAATGCACAAAATGTGTTTCGTCCTTTTTTTTTTTTTTGAAGTTCTTACAGCATTTGTAAAAGTTTTGTTCATTGTATCCTCTTTATAATAGTGAGGTCAAGGGGTTAATACCTGGGAGCTAATGAGAATGGTGGTCTGTGGCCACTGACTCCCAGCCAAGGGCTCCTTCCTACTCCAAAGAACTTGTTCCTGAGGTGACACCCATGGCTGATCCAATTGCAGGGTACTGGGGGCCAAACATAGCAATTGAAATCACTCAGCATGGGGTATTAAAGGAGAGAGAGGTGGCCTAATTTACCAGGAATGGACAATATAATCAAGAGAGAGGAAAATGGCTGGTATTAAAATCAGGCAATATATAAATCTTTTCCCATTAAGTTGGCAGAAATGTCAGCTACAGTATCCGCTGAAAAACTCATGTGAAATTTGGTTGTCCAATGTGACAGTATGTAGAGGTGGCTTCATTGTGGTTTCATTATCTTGAGAGTGATTTCTTATAAAGCAATTCCTGTTCCTCCCACTTTCTCTTTTCCCTGAACTTCCTGTTCTTCTGCTGTGGCATGAAACAGCATGAAGGCCTCACCATTTGCTGACCCCTGGAACTTGGGCTTTCCATCCTCTTGTTCTGTAAGCTAAGAAAACCTCTATTCTGTAGAAATGTCCTTGTCTATCTCTGAAATTCAGTCATAGCAATGTAAAAGAGACTAAGGCAAGAGCTAAAGAGACTTACTCCCTCATGGTTTGTGTCACCACAAACCTTGTTGTGGAGAAAATATTCAGAGGCAAGCAGCACTCTGCTGAGATGAGCTCCCCAAACAGCAGAGTGGGTGCCATAGGACAGAAACTGCTGTGACAATGAAGAGACAAATCATCTTGAGCTTCCTTCTCCCTGGTTTCCACTTCTTCTCCCACAAAATTAATCCAACACTGATCTAGGTGCTATGAGGAAGGAATTTCACAGAAGTATTAAGATCCCTGAACAGCTGACCTTAAGGAAGGAAATTGTCCAGTGTGAGACTGGCCTATTCCTCTGGACATTTGAGGGGACTGTGCTCTTCTCAGCAAAAAATATTCCAAGTATGAAGAGATTCAGAGCTTTGAAGATGGAGGGGGCCACATGTGGCAAGAAATGTGGGTGTTCTTTAGGAGATAAGTGCACTCCCCAGCTGAAAGTCAGCAAACACTAGGTACAGAGCACAGAAGGTGACTCTTCCCACATGCAGGGAGGCTGCCTGGCAAAGTGCCTGAGCAGACAGTCCCTCCATGACACACCCAGACTTCTGAGCTACAGCATCGTGCCCCCTCAGAATCCTCAGGAAATTGATTTCAGGACCCACTTAAGTCACCAAAATTCACAGATGCTCAAGTTGCTTATATAAAGTAACATAGTGTTTACATAATATTTATATAGGTCCTCCCATATATATTTAAATCATTTCTGAACTCATTATAATAAATAATATGACATATATTACATGCAAATAGTTTAATACTATATGGTTTATGGGATACTGACAAGAAAAAAGTGGGTATATGTTTAGCAGAGAGGCAGATTTTTTCAAATATTTGTGACACATGGTAGGTTGTTTGAATCCATCGATGATCAACCCCTTATATGATGGGTGACATAAATGGGTCATTTGAAACCACCAAGTGTGCGCCCATCTTTATACAGCCACAGTCAATGAATAAAACTGATCATACTTGGTGCTGCCTTTTTCCAGGCAGCTGCAAGTTCAGTGAACTTAATTGTTTCTCACAACCCTTTGAAGGCACATTCTGATCATCTCTGGCATACTGTGAGGGAGCAAGAGGGGCCACTGACCACCTTGCCAATCCTTAGCCATTTTTTCTAATCATTATTGGACATTAGGGGCTGGCCTCCCTTCTATAAGCCAAGGGCCACTTTGCTCACAGTTCATCTTTCTGTTCAAAATCAGTCTGAGGGTTCCTTTCTCCCTCCTCTGCCATAAACACTCAGCCTATCCTTTAAGGTTCACAGAGAGGTAAAGAGGGAGGTATATTTTACTTATGAACTAGGGCTGCCTTAAGAAATCACCACAATCTGAGCTGTTCAAGCAACTAAAATTTATATTCCTACTCTTCTGAAAGCTTGGACTCCAAAGCCAAGAATTTATCAGGGAGGCATCTCCCTGGCTTCTACATGGCCCCTTTTACTTCTCCCTGTGTCTTCATGTCTTCTGTACATGTCTGTGCCCAAACTCTCTCTTCTTAGAAGGACACGAGTCATATTGGAATAGAGTTCAACTATTTAGCATTAATTTCTTAAAGCCCTCACCTTCAACACAGCTATCTTTTGAGATGATGAGTGTTCAGAAGTCAAAGTATGACTTTTTTTTTAAACCAGGGAATAAACCCAGGGGCACTAACCACTGAGCAATTTTCCCAACATACATACATATATATATATATATATATATATACACATATATATGTGTGTGTGTGTGTGTGTGTATATATATATATATATATATATATATATATTTTATTGAGCCTGGTTTTGAACTTGATTCTCCTGCCTCAGCCTCTTGATCCACTTGAATTAAAGGCATGTGCTACTGCACCAGGCTCAACCTAAATATTTAAAGATTGAACCCAGGGGCACTTAAAAACTAATCCATATCCTCAGCCCTTTTTTTGTGTTTGTTTTTATTTAGAGACAGGATCTCACTAATGGTGAAAGTGTTTCTGCACTCACTGTCTGACAGGGTCACAGTGAGGGGGATGCTGTGGCAAGGACCACACCATCTGGAAACCAATAGCATGGGGAATGTTAAGTGTTTTGCTTATGATACTCATGATATGTATAACAGGGCATATGTTGGTCTATAATAAAAGTAAATGTTGCCTGTGACTTTAGAAAAATTCCCAGAATGAGAATAAGGACACAATTAAGACTGCTTCAAGGTGTGTTTCAATATCTCTCAAGATACAAATGTAGTGTTATTCCTCAAGAAATTCACAGGGAAAAGACTGCAAATCAAGGTTCCTGAGAAAAGCCTAAGCAACAAGAAATTTGTATCCCAAAGTTAACAATTTACATTAAGCCCCCCATTCTAAAGCCACAACCTATGTAACAGCCTAGTTACAGAAAAACAATTGATGTGCCAACAGTACAAGGACCACGGTATGTAGCTTGCTTACTTAAAAGAAGATTATGGTATCCCCCTCAAGGACAAGAGGCTAATAAAAATACATCCCCCCCAACTAACAGACCCTTCTTTGCCTCACACAGAAATTTATGATGAAAATGGAAAATACATAGTTCATATTAATGGCAAATGGGTTGAGGTGTAGAACCTGCCCTTTAGTTAAAAATTACAAAGATATAAGACTTGGTGTACTTTAACCAAGGATCAAAGAAACTATTTAAGAAAGCAGTATAGGTTATATGGAAAAAGGAAATTACCTTGAAGATTAAAAACAGAATATGTAAAATTAACAAAGATATGTTTTAGAGGCACTTCAAAGTACAGGCTTTCAGTATTTTAAGTGTGTTTTAGTGGGACTTTAGATTAGAAACAAGAAAGCTTACCAGTAGTCATAGGTATGCTTTAAAGTTAAAGGTTAATGAAATAATCATAGATATGCTTTAAAGTTAAAAGTTAATAATAGGTAGGAAGAAGATATATATTCTAGTGGCATAGTATAGCACCTAGTGATTGAGGTAAAAATGTAAAAGTTTAATCATGATTGGCAAAGGTTAGAGAAAAATATTTTAAACAATGTAATCAATATCTTAAGTAATCAATATATGTTAGAAAAGATTGTAACTCTTGAAAATTATGTAAACCAGAGAATTTTCAAGCCTTGAGGCTATCCATTAGCCACCTCAAAAAACACATGCAAAAAAAATGTATTAAAAATAAAGGCCCCCCCCACTAAGGTTCAGCAGACCCTTTTGAAGGCTGCTAAAAACTTGCAACCTGTTCTTCATTTCTTCTGTCCTGACACCACTAATCCTTCAGGATCCCCTGAATTCTTGCTGGGGCAGGACCCAATCACACTAAATTGATGAGGGCCTTGCTAAATTGCTGAGGTTGGTTTGAACTCAATATCCTCCTGTGTTAGCTTCCCAAGCCACTGGGATTACAGGCATGCTCCACCTTACCTGGCATGCAACATATTAATTTTAAGAGCATACAATTCAGTGCTCACAACAGACTCGAAGTTCAAAGTTGAAGACATGACCAAACTTGCCTGAGCCCAGATAAAAATTATTCTCAATGCTCTCACCAGCACTTCATGGACTAATTCACATGAGACTCAGGCTGCCTGAGTCAATTGCCAGTGTCTCCCCAAACAACCCCCATCAGTTCTCAGAACCCCAGTACTGGCCATCATTTTCTGCCCCGAATTCCCAGATATAACAACTGCCTTCACAGAGTACAAAATAATACACCAAAATCAGTTCATTCCAGGATAAATTCAAAGAACACTATTTAGCAGTTCAAAGCAGGTCAAGGGTTAATATTAGGGAAATTTCAAGGGTTAGTTGAAGTTAATTGAGTCTAATCATATAATAATTCTATTACTCATCATAATGTTCTACTACATGAGTGGACCCAAGCTCTAAAAAACAGAACTGCATTGGGTAGGGAATAGGCTGTCCATCAGGGGGTTGATGGTTACAAGGGCAAGGAGGAGAACCTAGGTGTGAATTATGATCCAACAGAAATTCTTTGGTGCTATGGACCCCAGATGTTTGCATTAGGTCAGCCGTAGCTTCTACTAGATGTCCTGGTGCTTTCTGGGTTGTTGGTGCTTTCCTTACTTGAGAGTATGCCCCACATGTGTTGAGATGGAGCCTTGTTTCCAGTGGGTGGCCATGAGGGCATTTTGAAGGTGAACAAGCTCTTTATAAACCGTGCAAAAGCTGCTTCCTGGCCATCTGTAAAATTGGTAAGTCTGCCAGTCCAAAACACTGGTTTAACCTGATCCAACGACATTGAACTCATGGACAATAACTAGTATTATGTTCTTGGCAGGATTAAACTCATGCAGATTTTAAAACTGGGTGATATATGTTGAGGTGTCAACCAATCAGACTTGGGGCTATAAGTATGCTTCCAATGCCACAAGATTTAGTCACCTGGGACCTCATTGCCCTCCTGAATAATGTAATTAGAAGTGATACACAGAAGTTCCATTACTACTTTTTGAGACAGCTCAACTTTCTGGATAATGTGAGGGGGAGATAGACTAGGCAGAGCAACAAAGTCCAATGTTTTGTCACGTGTGTGAATCTCTGAAATCAGGTAATATTTTCTCTTAACCTCATGACTATAATCTGGAGAACAGTGAAGAAAACTAGCATTTAAGGAGTGCTTATGATTCGTCAGACTCTCTGTGGGCTATGTATTTATCATGGTTACCTTCTGAAGAATCAAAAATGAGCAGGGGATGAAAGAAGTCAAGTCCCATGCCTAAGGCCACACTTTCAGTCCAGGCTGTAGAAGCACCATCAGCATTTGGTGAACCTGTGGGTCTAGTTGACTTTGGCTTCCTCACAGAAGGCTTATAGACCGTAGAACTGGATGGTGAATACCATGGGGTTCCTTCATTGGAGGCACCTTTTCTGTAGGTTGGTAGGGTTAATCTCAGGCCTGACAGATACTCAATAGACACTCTGACTCATACAATGGCTTGCTGTGAGGGCTTTGAAAATGAAGTGACTACAGAAACTCTGGTTTACACTTTTCACACATAAGACATGCACCTTAATCCCCAGAGCTGCAGAGCTGTTTCCACTCAAATTATCCATCTGAGGAGCACATAATCAAAGGGTTCTTTTCACTGTTTCCCTCCTGTACAGTTCTGCAAAGAACACCAGGTTCTGAAGAGCAAGTAACAGGCCCAACTTTGAGGAATTCTGATTATGCCCTTCAAAGACCTAGGATTTTATCTCACTATTTTTAGGAGGGGCCATTAATCTGACGGGTAAGAAAAATTGGAAAGATGACTTCACAGGGGAAGAGGAGAACAAAAACAAGGGAATACCCTGTAGGAAAGAGGGTAGAATATTGAAGCCATGACACTGACCTTAAGAAAGAAGAACCATGGCAGGTATAATGGCATTTACCCCCAGACTGTGGGTTTAGTGGGATGGGGGAGGGGGGTTGTGTTTAAGATTCTCAATAAGAAATAGAAGGCAGAAACCTCTAGAACTCACTCCACTACCATTCCACATCCTGTATTCGGCAGAAGCTACCTCCTCAGTATGCAATATTTCTCTAGAAATACACTTAACATGGGTGAGTGTCTGTGTGTGTTGCTCCACCCCTCAATGTTATAAATCTATTAAAGATGAAAGCAGGAATCATAACAGATTCACATCTAAATCCAGTGCCAAACAAAATTCAGAATCTAATAGATTCTCAACAAGGCCTTCTGAAGGACTGAATGACTATAAGAATGAGTGCATTTTGGAATAATGAAATGAATGAATCAAAGTGTGAAATCTAACCAAACACAGAATATCTAGTTTCTAACAGTTTCAAGGATAATATCCTGCAGGAAAATTGTGTCCCATTCCTAGAAATTTGCAAAGGAGAATTGGTTTGGATCAATAGAAATAACATGGAATTTTGCAATCTAGATTTGAGTTCAAAACTTGGCTCCACTTGCAAGGTGACTTTAGGCAATTTAGCTCTTTGTGCCTCAGTTTTATCTTCTGAAAATAGAAATATTATATAGTTAACCCTATAGAGTTATAGTCATTATCAAAATTAGGGTATACTCAATTTCTGGCACATAGTTGGTGCTCAGTAAGGTTGTGGCTATTACCAATATTTTCCAAGTCCTGAAACTAAATGCTGTGGTCCAAGATTAGGCACCTATTTTCAAGGCAGAAAGAATTTATTTCACTGAGTTTACCATGTCATTCTCAGATATCAGAAAACCGGACTAAGTTGCCAAAACTATTGGACCTCAACTGCACTCATCCCAACATTGACATTAAAAATACATTCTGTCCCCTCATTAAACTGTTATAGTTAAAGCTTCATCCCGGTGTTTCATAAACTGACTTTCAGACCACTCACATATAATCAAATCAAGCCATTATTGAAGCATACTAGTAGTGGCCACTGATCAGAACATAAAGCTATTCCCCTGATCAGCCCCAAACAATTGCAAGGGCACTCCTTATAAGCCTGAAAACCACCAAAGGGATGTTCGGGGGTCTAGCCAATGCAAGAAAGCTAGGGTACATAAGCAGGAGAGTGCAGTCAAGCTACGGGAAGCCTAATCAATCACAGTTAGTCCAATTACCCCAGTTACAGAGATAGAGCCCCGTTACTCTAGTTACAGAAACAATGCCCCATTAGATAGTTCCTATAGCAAAAGAAAAAGAACATCTTGCCCTGCCGCAGTCTGGCTGCAGCAAAATAACGGGGGTGGGGGTGGGGGGTGGGCGAGGAACTTGTGTACATTGATACAGCAGGAGTGGGAGCCATTTATTGTAGGACAACAGAGGTATTTATACATTCCACACAGCTTATCTAATTAACATAAACTAGATACAGCAGTCAACCAATAAGGAATCTCCACACTTAATGTCTCGCTGGTGCCACCTCACAAGCCATTCCCTCTGGCAAAATGCCAGGCGCCATCTTGACTTGTTTACAGACCTTAACATTTCCCCCTTTTGTTTAATTTAAATAATGACCATAGTGGTTTTTACACAAACACCATAAATAATCTGCTACAAGGAGAAGGGGAGGATACAAAATGCCACAATACCAAGCCAATTGATGGCTCCATGTAAGAAGCCCTTGGAAAAATTATACCAGCAATGACACCGTTAGCAAAGATACCGAGTTATAATTTGTTGTAGATTACAGTTTGTTGTCTCAGTCCAGGTAAAGCAGTGTCTCAATAGATTAACTCACAGTCCAGGTAAATCACAGTCCAGGTAAGTTCTGCAGGCAGCTAGCTTGATCCGAAGTCTTGTCCATTTCTCAGCCGAAGTTTTGTCCGGTTTTCAGCAACACTGGAAATTTTTCCACCCTCGTTTTCACCAGCACTGGGACAAAGGCAGAAACTCACAATGGCTAAAGAAAATCCTGTAGTATTCCAGCAGGCACTAAGAAAACAACCTTCTGAACAATTTAGTACATTATCTCAAGGTTTTTTACATTTGAAATAGGCCTTAATGGCGCTCATTACTCATCAGCCTTCAGGTGTGGGAGAACCATTGTAGCTTAGTTATTGGCATTGAAAATGACCAAACATCAGGGACGCTGGTAGCATCTTCTGTTGACTGTAGCGTCCAGGGCAGCCCCAGATGGCCCTGGGGAGAGTCCCGGACTCAAACTGCTTCTGGGCACAGGGAACAAGAGTCTGCGAGACTGTGCCTCCGGGTCAGGTTTGGATTTGGGCTCTCACAGTGGCATCCCGCTCCCTGGGTGGGGGGCGGGGAAGAGCCGGCTGTCGCCACTTGAAAAATCCTTGCTGCGCCATGACCGGCTTGCGCACGTGGCAGCTGCCACGCTGATTCACGCACCCTCCGGTAAAGAAAAGTATTCAGAAATAGCCTGCTACAACTTTTTTCCTGATAATCCTTCTTCTTCTGAACTTTCTTTTTCTTTCTGACTAGAGTTCCTGGGCTTTTATCAACACATGAATTATTCTTGGTTCCACTGGGGTGCCTCCTTCCCTTAGTAATTTACTTCTCACCCCTTCCATATTTTCATCACAAAGACAAAACAAGATACAAACATACTGTATCAATCTTCTCCATTTTCTCAAAATGGCCATTTTTCCTCTCGCCCTATCTATGGACGAGCAGATTTGCTCCCGTCCTATCTATGGACGGGTAGCTTTTTTTTTGTCAACTTACCCTCGAGTGTCCCAGGGCTCCCGGTATGGGCCACCATCTGCTGCAATCCGGCTGCAGCAAAATAACCTGTGGGTGACGAGGAACTTGTATACATTGATACAGCAGGAGTAGGAGCCATTTATTGTAGGACAGGAGGGGTATTTATACATTCCACACAGCTTATCTAATTAACATAAACTAGATACAGCAGTCAACCAATAAGGAATCTCCACACTTAATGGCTCGCTGGCGCCACCTCACAAACAACTCCCCCTGGCAAAATGCCAGGCGCCATCCTGACTTGTTTACAGACTCTAACATTGCCCCAGTCATGACCCTTCTACTTGGCATGGTTGTTTTACAGGATGAAGTCATAAAACAAAATGGAGTCACATTTGCTTCTACTAACACAAAACTAATAGTAATAAAAAATTTCTCAAGGAAGGTGGAATGATTACTCATGTAAGGCAATTTCTCTGCTTCTGAGTAAGTAACATTATGGCAAATATTAAGCTACAAAATAATGACACCACCAGGTATGCCAGGTGATGCTGTAGAAACAAGCAACTTCCAAATCTCCAAGGGCTGAAAAGCATGTTACATGCCATTTGATGGTCAGCAAGGGGACTTCACTGAGAGATTCTGGCTAACTGAACAATGTTCATCTTGAATGGCACCAAACACCAGTGGCATGGGGAAATGTTTTATTATTGGTGGTGAAATGGCCATTGTGTTGGTGAGATGGTCCAGGCATAGTGACTGGCCTGACCTTATCATTTAGCACCACACAATCATGAGTAAGCCTGGAAATGCAATGCCACATTTTGACCAGAGAGAGAATAAAGGTCAGCAAACACCACAAGACAAAGGGACATCCAGGAAGCTCTATGCAAAGCATCCTGGGAAAACAGTGGCCACGAGAATGAAGGAAAGGTAAAGAAGTCACACTGCAAGTTCTAGTGGCTCAGAATACAAGAGAGATCACTTCAAATTTCCTCCTGATCTCTTTAATGGTCAACTACATTCATATTATAATTGATCATTGATATCACTAGTCCTGCATCCACAGATATAACCAGCCACAAACTGAATTTTTTCAGGGAAAATAAAATTGTACTGGATTCTGTAGTGAGATAGTATGTGTCTTAGGTTGTCATGGAAACACACATATATGCATTCAACAAGTGTCAGGAAAGGTCAAATATTTGGCAAAAGCTGAGGCTGTCACAAATATCAGGCACAAAGAAAGCCATTCACACTATTTTCTTTGCCTCATTTTTAAGGGGCCACAAAGACACAAAGGGCATGGGAGTTTTATTTGAAAAGAAGAAAAACTTCAGGATGCAGACCTGCCACCAAACCCACTTATTCTCCCATCTGAAGTTATCTCAAGGTGAAAAAATGGCTGAAAGGGAGTAACAGAGAAGGCCATTTTAATCTTTAATTTATTTGCATATATCTCCACTGAGTATTGCTGATTTTTGCTGTCACTGAAATAATTACATGGTAATCCCACCATATTAAGATGGTGCCTCTCTTAACAGGGGTTTTATTTGATAGTGTCTGGTCAATTACTGTCTCACAACAGGCATGTATTAACAGCCCCTGAGAGTCCCACTACTTCAGATTCTGTGAGCAGTAGCAGACCCTGAGAAAATGTCAAGTAGGCCAAGAGACATCCATGCAAACAACACTGCAGGCATGGACTTACTTGTCTGCCTCACTGCTCAGCAGTTTTCAGCCAGAAAAATGGTCATGCCCAGGAGACACTGGGCCTCTCTAGAGGCATTTTTGATTGTCAAAAAATGCAGAGTGGTCCTAGAACATCTAATAGGTAGGATACAGGATGGCTACACATCATCTTGATGGACAAGCCCCTCAACCCAAACCAGCGTTTGGTCCCTATGTGCTGTGGGTATCAGTCAGTGAGGTCATCACAGAAGGAATTTTTGTAAAGTTGTGAAAAAGATCTTATTCTTGGTGGAGAGACCAAACCAGGGCATAGGTGATCAGCCCCAAGCATGCACTTGAAGGTATCATTAAAATTAAGTTTTCTGAGACACTCTGTGCCTAATACTGAAGGTCTGGGGTGTGGCCTGTGAAACTGCAGTGCTTTCCAGTCCTCTAGTGAAACTGGTGTTGGTCAGGAGCACACTCTTGGAACCCAGGCTCAGCAATAGTATGACTTAGGCTGGACTGCTTCTTCCTAAATGACAGGGGACAGATGTGAGTGGTGGGAGCATGAGGTTCAGGGAATAATTCTATAATGTGGGCCCACTTTGTGTTTCTTTTCCAAGAAACAATTTATGTGCAGCTCTGCCTGGCTTTAGTGGACAGGGTATGTCTCGTACCTCACCAAACTATCTGTTATCTGCAGGAGAAAAGCAGGACTGAAACAATGCTGCTAAGAGGAAACCAAGTTACACTGAAGAGGGAGATTTTGTGACTCTTTCCATGCATCAGATTCTAAAACTCAGGGACAAAAAATAATTTTTTCTAACCATAAAATCTGTAATAATTTATTGTTAAGAATCCAATGAGGGGCTGGGGATGTGTCTCAAGTGGTAGCGAGCTCACCTGGCATGCACAGGGCACCGGGTTCAACCCTCAGCACCACATAAAAATAAAAATAAAAATAAAAGATGTTGTGTCCACTGAAAACTAAAAAATAAATATTAAAAAAATTCTCTCTCTCTCTCTCTCTCTCTCTCTCTCTCTCTCTCTCTCTCTCAAAATAAAGAATCCAATGAGAACCAGTCATTATGTGTCAAAGTGACCTAGAGTTATAATGGCAGTGGGTACTTGACAGTCTGATGTCATCTAGGTGTCAGTTCAAATTCAAATGGTAGAACTGGAATCTGTGGAATCTTCTCTGGAATCCCCAATAAAAGTACAGTGCAGGAAAGGCACACTGTTTTTTTTTTCTATGTGAGGACCCATTATTTCCTTTTAGACTGTCCCATTTTCCTGTTTATTCCATCAATAAACTCCTGCCTATTACTCTGAGTGACATGTCTGAAGTCTTTCTGACTTGATTACAAGAATTGGAGTTTGAAGTGGGGAGTTTTCTAGTTGTCTCAATTTCCCAGAAAGCACAAGCCCTAAACATTTGAATTGTTCTTGTGATCTACATTGAGCTTGCTCCAGCTATACTGTCCATATTTGCAGGGCCTTTCTCTCAAGCTCTTTCAGGACAAGGCAATATATAGAGCTAAGATAAGCCAAGATAGACCTAAACACTGTGACTGTCATTCTCCTCACACTCTAGTGGGTAGGTCCACTAGGAGATAAAGTCGTATCTGGTTTCTGAGCAGCAAAGGCCCTCGGTTTCTAATGCAGCATCCAAATGGTCAAAGAGGTCAGGATGGTCATCATCCACAGTCGGTGAGGCCAGGTTTTAAATGTCTCCACAGGATAGATGTAAATTTCCGTCACTTTTACACAAAAACTTGCATGTGATGTGTTTCATACTAGAGATTTACCAACAGAAATTGAAAGCCTCTGTACTGGACAAATAGCAGGATTTCATAAGAGGATCATTTCCAGCCTACAGTCTCCGGGATTTGGTTATATGCTTGGCCCAATAAGACCATCCTTAGATTAGCCAACTAGAAATGAACAGTACTCCTCCCTCCTCCCTCCTATCCTGTTCAGCCTAATAAAACCACAAGTGCATTAGCCAATCAAAAGTGATCCCTGCTTTGACAATCCATCAACTGGAATCCACAACCTGGCTCTACTTGTTATACTCCTTCAAGAAATGTACCTCAGTTGATGTGGATCATAACATGCATTGTAGATCTAGTAAAAAATGATTTGCCTGCATCTATAAACAAATTATTGGTTACAAATGCATGTCAACTAACAAAAATGTATATATAATACAGCAAAAAAGCAAGAAATTTCAGAGTTAATTTATCCATTGGACACGATAGGCGGAGTGTCTTTTTTTCATGGAAATATTTTATTTTGGAATCCTAAGAAAAATAAATAAATACAATCTGTCCTAGAGTACTTTCATCTTCATACCAACCCAGGAGCAAAATGTAACTTTCAAACTTCTTTTCATAGTGATGGGCCCATGAAGGCAAAATCAACTCTCTAGGCCTCTCAAAAGTCATGCTCCAAATTATGGCCACAATTTAGTCATTCTTAAGGCTTGTATGGACTTAATTTTTTCCCCACATTTTTTATTGATATATTAGAGTTGTACATAATGCTGGGATTTGTTGTTACATATTCATAGATATACACAATATACACAACATAGCAATATAATATGACCAGTATCATCCCCAGCATTCCTCCCTTCCTTCCCACCTTCCACCCTTTGGTCCCTTTCCTCTACTGATCTCTTTGATTTTTAGGAGATCCACCTTCAGCTTTGTTTTCCTCTCTAACTTCATATATGACCTGCAAACATTAACCCTGTAAGTTTGACTTATTTCCCTTACCTGATGGTCTCTAGTTCCATTAATTGTCCTGAAAATAACACAATTTCTTTTTTCTTTATGGCTGAATACAATTCCCTTGCATATCTCTACCATATTTTCTTTATACATTCATCATTTGATGGACACCTAGGCTGGTTCCATAGTTCAGTGATTTTGAATTATGCTGCTCTAAACATGGGTATGAATATATCCCTGTAATATGACAACTTTCATCCTTCAGTATATATATTGAGGAGTTGTGTAGTTGGATGATGTGGTGGTTCCATGCCTAGTGTTTTGACAAATTTTCATATTCATTTTGATAGCAGTTGTACTAAATTACATTCACACCAACAGTGTAAAAGTGTTCCTTCTTTTTCTCCACATCCTCTCCAGCATATATTATTATTATTATTTATATTCTTGATCGCTGCCATTCTGACTGGTGTAAAATGAAATCTCAGTGAAGTTTTGGTTTTCATTTCCCTAATTGGTAATGATGTTGAACATTTTTTTTCATATATTTGTTGGCCATTTGTATTTCTTGTTTTGAGAAGGGTCTGTTTAATTCATTGTCCCATTATTAATTGGATTGTTTGCCATTTTTGGAGATTTAATATTCAGGTGTTGCTTGGTACCATTTCCTGTCACACCACAACTACAAAATAAAGGGAATTGAGAAAAATAAGAGGTCAGAGCACAGTACTCTTGCTTCCAAGTGACAAAAACCAACTCAAACTAATCTAGGGAAACCTGGTGGTGGTGGGGTTTTTTTGTGTGTGCTGAGGGTACTGGGGGTTGAACTCAGGGGCACTCAACCACTGAGCCACATCCCCAGCCCTATTATGTATTTAATTTAGAGACAGGGTATCACTGAGTTGCTTAGCAAACCTCACCATTGCTGAGACTGGCTTTGAATGCACAATCCTCCTGCCTCAGCCTCCTGGGCCACTGGCATTATAGGCGTGGGCCACTGCATCCAGCTGGGTTCTTACTTATGTAAGTAAGTTCTTATTTATGGGTTCTTATTTATGTCTTACAGATTATTTTTGTAATAGCTAAAGACTGGTAGGAATACAAATATTCAAAAGGAGCAAAGTGGCTGGATCAACCATGGTACAGCTGTTCTACAAGCTTTTATGCAGACTTAAGAATAATGATTTAAAACTTGCAATGTTTTTGTTCCAAAAATGGTAACAAGCAACACCTGAATGTTAAATACAGATAATGCTTAAATTAAAAAAATAATAAATTGCATGTGTGAGATGAGATTACGAGTGTGCTATGTGATGCTGCATTTCCTGAGCAAACTGTTTCAACCCATATACAACTATAGTGGTGCTAGTGAACTTCTGGGGCACTGTGTAGAAATAGTAAGGATGGGGTATGTGATGGTCATCATTATACAAAATATATGTATGAAGATTTGAATTTGGTGTCAGCATATCTTATATACAAACAGAGATATGAAAAATTGTGGTATATATGTGTATTAAGAGTTGTAATGCAAAAAATGTGTACATGTATAATGGAATAATTTTGCGTGAACATACTTTATATGCAGAGTTATGAAAACTTATGCTGTAAATGGGTCATAATGAATGTAAGACATTCCACTATTGTCATGTATGTAATAATAAATAAATAAATACCCAAATACACTCTCTGTCCCCATGAAGAGTCTCAGAGGTGTCTGGGACACCCAACTTTGGCCTGCATGCCCTACACAGCTGTCCCTGCAATGTCAGGTTAGGAAGCTCATCCAGGTATGCCTAGCCTGTAGGAGTTCTGTATTTAGGATTGGGTCTCTGATAGTCTTCGTGATTGTGGCATGCTTGGTGGCTAGGAAGTTTCTGTGCAAAGGTACAGAATGTCTGGCTGCTGGGAAGTTTCTGTGAAAAGGTGCAGAATGCCTGGTTATGGGGAAACTCCCATGTAAAAGACATGGGATGCCTGACCACTATAGCAGTGCTCTTCACGAGGGTTTCAAACTTGATCTTAGGCACAAAGCTAAGAAGAATTTGTTTGACAGATAACTATAATGTTTCATCAAGCTCCAGTGCTCCTGGAGCTGCCTGCCTAATAGTAACTTCATACAATGGACTTTTTTTTGAGAACTGCACATTGCATATTGTAACTGTGAAATGTAACTGCAGCATAAGCAACTTTGCCGATACATAAACAATAATGTGGTTATGGTACTAATAACCTAATGTAACTATTCATATACATAAACATGTCCACTTGGACAAAGAGTCACTCTGCCACCTTCCCTGCCCCTGTACCTTGTCTGTGTTGCATGTGGTCTTGAGGAATTTTTCCCCTAAATTTTAAGGCTTGTAATGGACATTCATATTGAACTGAATGTGTCAATGTTGCCTGGGTTGTTGAGACCTCACCTGACCTCAGGGAATTTAAAATGTAGGGTAAATATTCACAAGTGAAGTCTTTACATCTTGTTCCTCCTCTAGTATTGTAAGAAAATTCAAAGTCACCAAACTCTTCCACAGGCAATGGTTACAGTAGGTCTCTGTGTCTCTTTCTCTGTCTCTCTCCCTTCTGCCCACTCCTCATCAGCAAGATCCTATAAGAGGGTATCCTTCATCAGTGCTGCTTAAGGCCATAAGTTGACATGCTGCTTGTTAACACTAGGATGAAACTAAAGCCCTGGTCCACTTCCTTGTTTGGGCTGCTACCTGCACTGGCCAGAAAATCCTAGTAGAATATGGGCCATGTCTGCCATGAAAGAGTCAGTGCCAACATTGAGCACAGTATCTGATCCTGTATGCCCAAAGGGACAGCTGCATTAATTTAACCTCGATAATCCAAGAGTATACTGATCTCAATTTGGGACTCCCACAGACACATGGCACACCATAGCTGGGAGCATCTTGGGCACATTGGTACCAGTCAAAGCCTCACTTAGCTAGGGAATTGGCCTTTAGGGAAATGGCCATCCCTCTTACCAAGATCTAAGGACACAGTCTGGTTTCCATTCACCTATACTTCATGGGGAAAGATGTGGCTTTGGTACCAATATGTTTCATTCCTTTCCTGCTCCCTGGATCTCTTCTCTCACCTAATCCCATATCCATTTCTCTTATCATCATGGGAAGGACAATTGGGTACTGAGCATCCCTGGACTCATGGGCATGTGCCTTAAGCTTCCCAGTTATTGTTCAAGAAAAATATTGTTTCGACTTCATATATAGAGCAAAATGGATCCCAAAAATGACATGAATACTGTTGTTAAAAGGGAAAAGAAAAAACACAAAAAGGCAACATATTTTGGAGTTAGAGAAATGCAAATTAAAACTACACTTAGATTACATCTCACTCCAATCATCATGGCAATTATCAAGAAAACAAGTAATAGCAAATTTTGGGGAGAATGTGGGGAAAAGGAAACACAACATTAATGGTTGAAATGCATATTGGTGCAACATCTGTAGAAAGCAGCATGGAAATTTATATTAAAAAACTAGGAATAAAACAAGCTTTTTAATCAACTATCACACTCCTCAGCATATATCCAAAGGACTTAAAAATCAGCATACTACAGTATTTATAGTAGCTCAATTCACAATAGCTAAGCTATGAAACCAACCTAGATGCTCATCAACAGATGAATGGATAAATAAACTGTTGTATATTACAACAATCCACAAATCAGATATAGATAATGGAATATTACTCAGCCATAAAGAAGAATGGCTTTATTTTTTTTCCAGTAAATTGATGGAGATGAAAACTATCATGCTAAGTGTTTTGTGCTGGGGATTGAACCCAGGTCCTTGTGCATGTGAGGCAAGCACTCTACCAGCTGAGCTATATCCCCAGCTCTCTTGATGACATTTGGAGGCTAAACCACAATGAAGGAGGGAGGGAAAAAGGAGAAGTTCAGTAGATAAGCCAAAGAAGCATGAAAGGAAGGGAGCAGAGAAAGGAAAGATGGTAGAATGAATTTAACGTAATTTTCCTATGTATGCATGTGAAGATACATAAGTGATTTCCACCATCATGCCCGACCACAAAAATGGGATTCCTAAATAGAATAAGATATATCCTATGCTTGTATGATTTTATCAAAATGGATTCTACATCATGTATAATTAATAAGAACCAATAAAATAAAATATAAAAAATACTGAATAGGAAAATGCAACCCAATTGATTGCATCATAGCCTAATGATGAAATGTCTTCAAGTTGCATTCCAGTATTTTCTGCATCTCTCCCCAGTGGTGGCTGCCAAAGGTGTTGGAGCCTGAGAGAAAGGTAGAGGTCCAGGGCACTGCACAGAGGAGCAGAAAGGACCCCACACCTGTAGCATTCACCTGCAGGTGAAGGAATCCAAGGGAGCAGATAATCTCAAGGTCTCCCATGTGTAACTAGGACAGAGAGAAGCAAGGTGCATTTTAGTGGATTAGTGAGTATATATTTATAGAATTAAGAAAGTGTGGAGTCAGCTTTCCTAGACTCACAATGAAAACCAAATGTTTTTTTCTTGAAGAGGCAGAACCTTGAGACCCTCTTAACAATGTCTTCTCTGTATTATGTGACCTCTGGTCCCACTGAGCAGTTAGTTATGCTGTTTTTTTTTTCTTGTAAAATGCAGAGTGTCCAGCTGCAATTAAGGATACACACCTGGGAAGGGCCTTTGGGACTTTTGCACCCACTGCCTGGAATTCAGGCGAGGGGCAGAAACCAGGGAGAACACCCAGGTTGGCCTTGGTTTGGGCAAGGCTGCCATCATGTGGCCACCACAGATACTTCTCTCAAAAATGGCTTGCCAGTGATTTTGCCTCCAGGTGGAATTTAGGCTCAAAATGTAGATTAAACTTAGTTCAAGGAAAATTAGGCTCTAATGTTACCATATACATCTGCATCTTCTCCAGGACACCTGCCAAGCCTGCTGTGAGCCTCCACAAAAGTGGGCAGCAATACACTGACAACTTCCCAAGAGGCTGAAAGGTTATTTCTTTTTGTATAATATAGCACAGATAAAGAGATGACAAGTCAGCACTCCAAAGAATAGTGAAGGAAGAGGCCCAAGTAATGAAACTTTGAAGAATTAACCTCAATTTCTTAGCATTAGAACTCAACAGAACTTAGGACTCTGGTAACCAGGCACACACATTCCAGAGAGAGTGCCTTATTCAGTTCATTTAAAGGGAGAATGCGAGATAAAAAGATGTTTTCATGATGTAGCCAAACCTTCCAAGGTTCTAGGCACAAAAATGTACAGAGCACATTTACATGTTGGCTCAGCTCTCACACCAGAACCTTATAGCCACTTATCAGGAGGCATCTACAGGTAAAAGGGAGCAGCCCAGAGAAGACCAATCCAGGCAAGTCCTCATCTGAGATCACATCTGGAAAGTATTTTGACCTTCCTGTTCTGTGTATGTGTGTGTGTTGGGGTGGAGGGGGAGTGGCAGTAATTGCAGGGGACCTAAAATGGTAGAATTAGGTTATTTCAGAAAATGGGTAATAGGGTGGATATTTAAATATTTGATTCTAGTTTTTCTACTCAAATATTTATCCAAAGACCTTATTCTCTAATCCAGTATATGGAGGCCTATACATATGTTTATCTATACCTGATCTGTGCATAAAAATTTTCAATGAGAGTATCCTTTGTGGAAACAGGGATTTATTACGTGTTAATTATTGTCCTACATTTAAGACAATCACTTTGCTGAGTTCCATGTATATCATCAAGGAGCTACTTATTAATTCCATCTTCTTGGGGAAATAGCAAGTGTACCACACAACCCACAATGGTATCTCTGGTCTGAGGTTAGATGAGCTCACTGGAGAAGGGTCTCCACAGGAAGGAACTGGAGATGGCAGGAATATGCCAGAACAAATACCCAGATTGGAGACTCCATTAATCTTTGATAACTTTACCATTTGGATGACCTACATGTCCATTCCCAAAGAAATCTAGACTGTATTATTCCCCTGACAACATAATACATGTAAATCTTCAGATTACATATTTGTAGAAATAACAGAGAAAATATTTTCACGATTGTCACTGTTTATTGGACACTAAATATTTCTTTCTGTTTACTTACCTGACCAGGTAGCTCATGCAGCAGTCAACTCCACTGACCTTCTAGTCCTTTTATGAGACTTATATACCAATATTCTTATGAGGAAAGTATTGACACAAAGAGGAGTGAGAGTTACACAAACAAAGGAGGAAAAAGTTATCTGTTTTTCTTTCTTTTTTTTTTAATGACTAGCCATACCACACACAAAAAAAATCTCTATAGCTCCTTAAGGTAAGGAGCTTTATCCCTCACATGCCTTCAGAATATTCTAGTAAGAAATGTCTTTTCTTGCATCAGGTCAGCCTTTCAATGCTTTTGGGATGCAATGTGATCCAATTGTAATTTCATTTAGCCAAAATGCAGGAACAGTGTATGTGTATCATAATAGGCTGTATCAGTGTCACAGGGCTATCATAAGACAATGCCACAGATGGAATTAAACAAAAATTTATTTGTTCTATTTCTAGATTCTTATATCAAGGTGCTTGCTGGAATGATTTCCTCTGAGGCCCACTCTTTGATATGTAGATTGCCATCTTCTGTCTCCATGTTTCCATGACATTTTTATGGGCTTCTGTGTGTTTTTATTGCTGCTGTTTATAAGGAGAAAAAGTTCATTGGATTAGACTTCACACCAATTAACTGAGTTAACATTAATCATGCCTTTAAGAATCATATATTCAAACAGAGTCATAATCTGAGGCACTTTGTATCTAGAATATCAACACATGTGATTTGGGGAGGGGACACAATCAGCTGAAAACATAAACTAGTCTCCTGCTGAATACATACATACTCTTAGGAAAGGAAATAGTGAGTAAAGACACACACACACACACACACGTAACATTTTAATAGCTACCATCAGATTATATCACAGAAAGGCTGTTAAAGTTACATTATCACAAGGAATTTCTGGTTGTAGCTGCTTCTCTGCAGCCAGGATTCCCTAGGGGTTGGATTTAAGGAAATAAAATTGGTTAATATCTTGTACTTGTAGCAAATAAAATCACACTGTTTCATTTTTTTCCAGTTTTCCAAATGACAAGTTTGATTTACCTTTCAGTTCATTATCAGCCATTTAGATTTTTTCTTCCCTGAGCCATACTCAGATTTTGGGCCCTGTGATGTGCTTTCGTGCAACCTGTAGTCTCCAAGCATTTGCCCCTGTGAGGAACCTGGTTTGACATGTAGGGGAAAATTAGGATCAGAACACTTTTGAGATCTGAGAAAACTGCTTTATTAGTATGACCACAATCCCAGAGAGATGATTCCCAAAGTCTGAGCCCTGAGCACTTTGGAACTTCTACTTTTATACAAAAGCAAGTTTGAGGTACATCAAGGCAACAGAGTTGGTGCAATACCATTGGATGGTGCAGTCTACATTCCTTACATGGATGCAAACTTGTGAACAATGTAGGAGACTCTTAGCTCATAGAGCTTAGGTACTTTTACTGCATTAAAACTAAAGGGGGATTGTTCTGTCCCCATTGCTGTATTTCCTGCTTCTGGTACTGTGATTACCTTTTACAGGTACTTATTAGCCACTGAACTCCTTTATGGTTAAATGTCAGTAAAAAGAGCTGCTGTTAGAAAGCATAAAAAAACCACAGCCTGAGTTAAACTGCTGAGTTTCCATTTTCCTCTACCACAGACACCTCTTTCTGAAGACTTCTCTCACATGAAAGAAGGATAACCAATAGTCTTCAAGTCAAAGGACTTCCTGGGTTGTCTTCTCTAGGCTCTGTCTTTAAAATGGGGAAGGAATCATATTTCTCCAGATGGGCATCCTCTATATTAGGAACAACCCAGACTTTGAGGAGCTTTGAAGGAATTTTACACAGTTCTGTCCTGGACAGTTCTCAGTTGTGACACATGCTATTGAGAAGCCATTTGGTATCTAGAAGCCTGTGTTTTCTCACCTCTACAATTGGATGCTTTTGGAGGACACGGGTGGATAATGGATTCACGAGTTCTCTTGATATATGTAGATTCTGTGCTTCCAAGCTGACAGAACAACTTGAAGATACTCTGAAGTTACTGCTTTACCATTATATGGCATTCCACAACAATTTTCTTTTCAGAAGATTATATCCTTGACACCATGGACACTCATGTCATTCACATACCCAAATACACTATATCACCTCTTCCTTGTTTGAAATCCAAATGCAAATTACGTGATGATTCATGGTACTGTCAAAATTATTTATTTTTATTTGGCCTTCTTTTACTCTATGTCTTCAATAATACAATTTTCTGCTACTTCCCCTTTTAGCCCATGTCCATCTTTATTTTGAAAACACAGG
>NW_026005679.1:288332-303347 GCF_001458135.2 Marmota marmota marmota | reverse complement strand
TCTCTCTCTCTCTCTCTCTCTCTCTCTCTCTCTCTCTATATATATATATATATATATATATATATATGTTTTATGTGGACATAATACCTTATTTTATTTATTTATTTCTTAATGTGCTGCTGAGGTTGGAACCCAGTGCTTCTCACATGCTAGGCAAGTGCTCTACTACTGAGCTACAACTCCAGCTCTATATTGTGATTCCTTGATTATTATAATAGTAAAGTTTTATAATATATATGTGTCAGGTGATGATGACTACTTCTTTTTTTCTTATAATTGAAAAGTTTCTTGGCTAAGTTTGCATATATTTAACTTTGTGGATGGATTTTGGGACTGTTTGTTTTGATTCTGTCTTTAATTAAAAGTAAAGCATGCTGATTTTTTTTTTTATTTGATAGTTGTAGATGGACAGAATGCCTTTATTTTATTTGTTCATTTTTATGGGGTGCTGAGGATCGAACCCAGTGTCTGATGCATGCTAAGCAAGCACTCTACCACTGAGCTACAGCCCCAGCCCAGCATGCTTTTTTTAAAAAAGAAATTAGTGCATTATAGTTATACATAATATTTAGGTTCATTTTGGTATAATTATACAAGCATGAAATATAATTTGTTCCTCTTCAGTACCCAGTACTTCCCTTTTCCCTCTCCTGTCTTCCCCTGTTTTCAGTTTATTTGTAGAGTTTTTAAAATTACTGCTTTATAGATGCACATAAATGTAAAATTGACTTTGATATATTCACATATGTACATAGAAATTTTGATGGGAAAATATTGTAAGTTAATTTTGGAAAAATTATCATCTTTGTAGTGATGAGTTTTATCATCTACACATGGGGTGTGTAATTGAGTCTTTTATGTACTTCTGATGATTCAATTTTTTTCATAAGTTGTATACACTTTCTTTTTAAACCTGTTTACATGGGAATCACCACATGCATATGGAGCCTATGTAAAACCTAAACATGGTGTGTTATACTATTTTTTTTTTAAATGGATGCACTGTGACAAAAATGTGACTTGCCCCTATTGACCACTTTCTCCACAGTTTATTACTCATCACTTCCATTCTTTTGAACCATCACTCTGGGTTTCAAGTGTTTGAATGTGTACTGTTTTCCTACATGTTATCATGGTCAGATGTACTATAATTTCAGTATGTTTCTGTGGGGGAGTATTACGTATCTTTATTAGCAAAAGAGTTTCCACCAATAGATAATAATTCTAAAGAAGTTTAGGGGAATAAATTTGTTTCATATCTTCATCAATACTAATTTTGTCTAGGATGGGATTTCATTTTACATTTCTCTAATTTCTAAAAATGTTGAATTTTTTATGTTTACTGAATACTTAGATGTCTCCTGTATAAATTGGCAGTTTGTTTCTTGCCTGCATTTCCTTTGTGATTTCTGGTTTAAAAAGATAAGAAAATAGATTGAAAGAGGCAGCTGGAGTTTGATTTCAGGAAAAAAAAATGAATTTACTTTTAATTATTAAAAAATTTTTATTTCCATTTTTTCCTTCTCTTGTGTATGTATTGTAGGTTTCTTGTCTTTATTTTTGGAGGTTATTTCAGATGGAACTTTAGGGCTTTTCTTTGGAAATTCTAACAAGAAAAAGAAATAAGGCAAATCTCTCTTCCCTATGACTGCAGAAAAATGAATATATTTTCTCAAAAACACCTGGTAAGTAAATTTTTGAATGACACAGTCGCTAAAACATCCACTCTTCTTCCTTGAAGGTTTTTTTTTTTTTTTCTTGAATGTTTTTGACAGTGAATCATATATCCTATTACCTTGATTTTGGAGTTTAATACAAATCATATGGGATAAGATTTGGCCAATCCTAGAAATATTCAGACATGATTTTATTTTTAGAAATAGTTACATTTTTTTCCCCAATATCTTATAAGCCCTTTAGATTATTTTCTTCCTTGTGTCTTACTCAGACTCTGGGACTTCAGTGTGCTTTCTTGTACCCTGTAATCTCTAAGCATTTGTCCCCATCAGGAGTCTGGGTTGATAGGTCTTGTTTCTCCAAAGTTCCTTTAACATGAAGGAAGATAATACAGTTGTGTCGCTCCTGGGACATTTTCTCTAGGCACTCTCTTCAAAATGGGGGAGGAAATAATATTTATCTGGACTAACTTCCCCTATATCAGGAGCAAACTAGTCTTTGTGGAGCTTTGAAGGCATTTCATGTAGTTCTGTTTCTGGGTAGTTCTCTATGTGCTGCTGAGTTGCCATTAGATGTCCAGAAACTTATGTTCTCTCATGTCTACAATGGGAATAATTTTAGAAGACACACATGGATTATGCACTTCATGGAGCCTACTAATACATGTGTATGCCGTGGCCCATAGATGACAAAGCACCTGGAAGACACTGCAGATACTAACAGTTTAACCATCATCTGCCAGTCACATGGATTTTCTTTCAAAAGATTGTGGTAACCTTTTCATTATAGGCCCCCATGTCATCCACATGACCAAATATAAAATGTTGAGTCCTCCTCATCTGAATTCCAGATTCCATTTCTCATGTGATTCAAGGTGGTGCAACTAATTGCATGTTTCTCCTTGCCCTCCATTTGCTCTATGTCCTCCATAAAAGATTTTTATGCTTAGAGGCATAAAATAATATATATATATGTATATATATATATATATATATGTATATATATATATACACACACACACACACACACACACACACACACACACACACACATACTATGTATAGAATATGTGTGTATATACTATGAATTATATGTGTATATTATATATACTAGTATACATACATATATAATACATAATAATACACACAAACACATACACACACAGAGAAATCCTGCTGTTTTGAATATGTTCACCTATGTTTAGAAAATGACAGAAACCTGGATCATTTTCTGATTTTAAAGGAGGACTGAGATTATGTCTGAACTGGAATTTTTCTGGGTCCTGCAATGGGAGCCCCATGACAAATTAGCTATGAGAATGTTTGTCATAAAATATATTTGTGTATATAATAGCATAGATGTCATATAATGCTAGAAGTGAGGGATACAGTTCCATACCAATATTTCTTCTCAGATGCAAAAAACATTAGAGACACTGTCCTGAGTGAGAGTAGGGAACTTTAACAAGAAAGTTTCTAGAAGTAGACTTTTTCCACCAAATTCTGGCCATGGTCTTTTCCACTCCAGATATCAGGGCTGGAGATATAAATCAGTTGGTAGAGCGCTTGCCTTACATGCACAAGGCCCTGGGTTCAATCCCTAGCACCACACACACATACACAAAAAGACTTAAGATATCAGACAGGGCTGGGGTTGAGACTCAGTGGTAGAGTGCTTGCCTAGCACACACGAGGTATTGGGTTTGATCCTCAGCACCACATAAATGTAAAATAAAGATATTGTGTCAACCTAAAACTAAAAAATAAATATTAAAAAAGATATTAGACAGTAAGCAAAAAAATAAACACACCCACATATATATATATATAAATAATATATTTAATATGTAGTATAAATATATTGTAAAAGAATAGATTGATAGATATATTACATTATATACGCACGCACACATATACACACACATAGAAATCTTGTTTTTTTTGAATATATAACACTAACCAAGTCCTAAAATTAAAAAAAAAATAAGTTATATGAGTTATGTAATGTGGTGGAGGTATTTGGGCTTTCAAATTAAATACAATTCATTTCTATTTGTAATTTATTTTGGGGTACCACCGAATGAATCCAGCGGCACTCGGATTTTTGTATTTTATTTAATGACAGGGTCTCAATTAAGTTGTTTAGGGCCTCATTACATTTCTAAGGCTTACTTTGAACTTGTGTTTTTCCTGCCTCAGCTTTGGAGAAAAAAAGTCTACTTCTAGAAACTTTCTTGTTAACTGAAATTTCAAGCATATGCCACCACATCTGGTGATACTTGCTTATTAATTGAAGGGGCTTTGGTCATTGGAGGAAAAAAAAATGTCACAGACTGGCCATTAGGTCTAATGTAGCTGGACACAATACTTTTTTTTAATTTATTTTTTTAATTTTATTTATTTATTTTTATATGGTGCTAAGGATTGAACCCAGGGTCGCATGTGCTAGGCGAGTGCTCCACGACTGAGCCACAGCTCCAGCCCCAAGGAGTTTACCTTTAATGCATTTAAATAATAGACTCAAGGCTGTGGATAGATCTGAAGACATGGGCCCCACCTTCTGGAACTTCACCTTTTGCTTGCTATCTGATATCTGGAATGGAAGGGACCATGGCCAGCATTTGGTGAGAAAAAAAATCTACTTTTGGAAATATTCTGGTTAAAGTTTTCTGCTGTCACCCAGGGCAGTGTCTCTTCTATTGTTTTTTTTTTTTTAGACTTGAGGAGAAATATTGTTGAGGAATTGAATCCCTCACCTGTAGCATAAAAAGGAGCAGTAAGGAGCTTCGTCTCCTTGAGGTCCGAAGAACTATAGCTCTGAAATCTGAAATATGGTTCTGAGAACAGAGATATTCTGGAGGCTTGACATATCAGTTTTGAGGGTGTAGTCCCCAAAATACATATATTTCTTTAGTAATATTTTATTGGTTACATAACTGTAATATTCCCATAATGAATATATTGGGTTGTGTTATTAAAATTAATTTTTACTATTTATTTATTATTTTTAAAAGTTGTCGATGGACCTTTATTTTATTTTTTATTTATATGCAGTGCTGAGAATTGAACTCAGTGCTGGTAAGTGCTCTACCACCGAGCCACAACTCTAGTCCTACTATTTATTTTTTTATGTGAATATTAGAAAAATTTTGATTAGGCTTGTGACTCACATATTCTTATCATTGGGAAGTGCTGCCTTATGGGATTGCTTCCCAGTTCAATGTTCAGTCTGTTTCCTCAGAAGAGGAGAGAACAGGAAAGTTAAATGAAATTTTACAGTATTGTCATTTTATTATTTACATTTATAAATAATATACAGGCATATATACCCACAGATTGAAACAGCCTTCTGTAAAAGGTTAAATGCAAATGCCCTCTTGACTGGGCTGGGTTCCACTACTACAAGGAAACCTTGCCTTAAGTCAGCTGCATCCTGAGGCTCTGGATTTCAATTCCCAGTACCTTAAAAAAAAAAAAAAAAGAACTGCAGCCAAGAACCTGTCATTCTGACCTCATTCTTTTCAGCATATGGTGTCACCTCCTGTAACTCAAACATAAGACTCACTATGCTCAGCCTGAGAGGGTGAAGATATAAGCCCTGTCCACTTAGGAGTCCTTAGGTCAAATCAAGCACATGGCCAATAACTAGGAGCAGGCTTTGACCACCTGGTGTGGCTTTTGTCTCTTGAGCCTGCCAGCATTGTTATTCATCTCTAGGCTTCCTTTTTATGTTCCTCTTTGATGTTTGCTCTGCTGTGCAGGTACTGAAAGATCTACTGAGAGAACACTGGACACCTCAAAAACCATTAAGTGGTGAGTGTGCAGTGGCTTCCTGAGACAGGGGCATGGCTACTTTAAATTGGCTGGATTATAGTGGGAACTGATGATTGTGGACTGGAATTCCTTTGGTAGTTTCTTGAATCTGCAGGCCTGGGTCCTCCCTGGGCCAGGTTAGCCCTGAGTCCTTACTGGCCAGTCAAGTGGGGCATGTATCAGCAATGAGGAACCTGAGAGTCCTGTCTTATTCCTGCAGAGAAATCCTATCTGAAGGTGCAGCATTCCAGCACCTTCCCAGAATGTGTATTGAATTGAATTGAGCAGTGGGATGATCATCAGTCACAGCTCCATGTGTGTCTTCTTGCATGAGGGGGGCTGTGGTTCTGCAGGAGTCTCAGTTCTTCCTTCCTCTTGAGCTTTCTATTCTTTCTTTTTTTTGTAAGGGTAGGGGTACTGTGGATTAAACCCAGAGGTCCTATATCGCTGAGCTATATCCTTTTTACTTTTCATTATTATTATTTTTATTTTGAGACAGATGCTGAGTCTGGCCTTGAACTTGTTCTTCAGTTTCCTGAGTTTCTGGAATTACAGGTGTGTGCCATCTTGCCTGGATTCCCCTGAATATTCTAATTTTATGGGAAGCAAAGTATCAAATCCAGAACCCCGTGTCCCAGCCTAAACCTCTGTACATCTGTCAGTACATTCCTAAACTGCCAGCTTCCTGTCCATATTCTCAATTACAGTGTTCCCTTCTCCACAGTACTGTCAATTATTTTTTCCCCATGCTACATTTCAAATGGGTACAGTATTTTTTAATTGTTTTACCAAGAACTGGATGGACCTTTTTAAGGGATTTTTTTTTTTTTTTCCTGGCTGCGAACCTCGAAATTTTAGGTAGACTGTGGGCAAGTGAGCAAGACCTGTCTCAAAATATTTAAACAAGGGCTGGGGATATAGCTCATATTTAACATGCTTTTGTGTTAAATCCCCAGTACCACAGAAAAATAAAAAGCAAAAGATTTGTTTTCTGTTTATGAGCATTTCACATAAGAGAAAAGTAGAGAAGAATCACTTGACCTTTATAAAAATGTGTGTATGTGTATCCTATCTTTGTCTCTCCCAGGCCAGAAACCTTGACAGGATGTCTTTGGGCTGAGAGTCCCCTTATGGAATTTATGTCTGTGATATTTTCCTGGTCCTGTGTTTCAGATCTACCTGACATGAGGATCCCATACCTGGTACAACTGAGGTCTCTTGGAGTGACTAGTGAATGTCAGTTCTTGGGTCCTATCTTGTTAAACAAGAGTCTAAGTTTAGGAAGTACAGTTTATTAAGGAAGTAGCTGAGTGGCCTCCTGCTGAAAGGAGTCTCCTGAATTTCCTGTTGTGTCCTAATCCAAAAGGCAGTTCAGTTGTTTCCTTATCTTGGCTTCTATGACTACTGCTATAATGAATATGACAATGTAGCCATTTTTTTAACATACTGAGTCCAATTCCATTGGAAATAGTGTGTTAGCTTTTAAAGAACTCTCATGCTATTTAAAAAAAAAAAATGACTGTTATTGAATTTATATTCTAGCCCAGTGTGAAAGTGTTTCTTTCTTCCATATCCATATAATTGGAGTGCTAGTTATCCTTCAACTCTTTGATAGTAGCCATTCTAATAGCTGTGCTCAGGATGCAGAAGTTCTCATACTTGGCTGGTGACTAAATTCCTGATGCAAGTTTGTTAGACTCTAGGCTGCTATGTACTCACTGGAAGAAGGTGATGTAAACCTATTCTAGAAAGAAACAGAGATCTGTGATTTTTAGCCCTTTTTCTTTACTCCTGGTGGGGATTGTAGCCCATAGAAATACTCATACATCAATGTGAAGCCCCTCCTTTGTTATCTAGGGAGATTTGCACATGCACAGTTGCCATTGCTCCAGAAATTTGGAGGTTTAGGATGTAGTGCATTGAATGGAAAAAGTTAAAGTTTTTAACTTTAACTCTCAGTGCAAGAGCAAATTCCTATATGAACAATTGGTTAGGTCTGGAGTTAATATTGAAGTGAGATGGGAGAGAGGGCTCAGGCAGTGCTGAACTCCCATGTGGGTTGCCAGTGGTGGACTGTGTTTTCCCTATTAACCCTTTGGTACTGGCAGGATAAAGGCTCAACTGTTAGCAATAGCATTTTGCTGGCAAATTCATTCCAAGGATGAACTGGGACCCTTGAGATTTCAGTCCTCCTCTGCTCTGGTCCCAGGGAATGTAGCCCATTCATTGATCTTGCATAGCCATGGAAAGACACCATTTTCCTTTCCTCTGGTCTTGATACTTGTATATATGTAGTCCTTTCCTCTCTATGCACCAGATAAACTAAGATTCAACCTATAAGAAATCTAGCATTAAATGTGCTATATTTATCATCCCAATCAGTCTTCCTCTACTCAGAGTGACAGAGGATTTAATGTCCAAATTGTATGGCACATTTCTTAAGGCAGGACTAGTGTCCACGTGTCCATCAACTTTTTCTACTCATCTGATGGTAGATATTTTCTCAGTTGTCCAATGTACACAAGTCTCTCAATTTATTTATGCCTTTATTTGAGAGTGACTTAAAACAGGAGTAAGTGTTTATTTGGTGTATCCATGAATGGAGGGAGAGTCAGGAGCCTCCTTTTGTGCTATATTTTGAAAATCATCCCTCTTAACATCTGCTTTTTTGGGGGGGCTGGGGTATAATTCTAGTACCAAATGCAATCTGCACCCAAATCCTACCCATGATCTGTGCCTCCGGTTCTAACATCTGTATTTATGTTGGGTTGTATCATTCACTCATATCAAATACTTTTCGTCATATGGTTGCATTTGTACAGACTCTTTTATTGCACTTAACAGTAACAATGATTTGTACATACATATGAGTTTATGAAATTTTCTGCATTATAATTTCTTGGTCTTCAAGTTATTGCAATATTAGAGTTTTATAATGTACATTAGCGTCAGGTAATGAGAGCTGCTGCTTTTTCTCTTATGTTCAGAGTTCAGGGCTAATTTCATATATATTTAACCTTCCAGCAGAATTTTAGAACTTTTTGATTTGGTCTCTTATTCAATTTAAAGTAAAGCATGTTGAAATTTTTATGAGGTATTATAGAATAACCTGGGGGAAGTGGTCATCTTTATAATGACAGGTTTTGTCATCTACACATGGGGTGTAATTGAGTCTTTTCTGTGCTTCTATGTATTTTTATTTTCTCAAATTCTAAAGATTTTCTTTTAAAATATGCTTACCTTATAAGTAACATATAACATATAAAATGTCACTTATAACCTTATAAATGACATATAACATTCATGTGACACATATAAAAAATTACATGGTGCTTTATACTATTGTTTTCCACTAGATTTAATATGAAAAAAAATGTGTCTTCTTCTATAAACCATTATTTCCCACAGTTTATTATTTATCAATTTATAAATGTTCATTCTCTTTAATCCAGAAATACTGCTGTATTCTTATATATACATGTGCTATAGTTTTAGTCTATTTCTGGTGTGGATATATCAGATATCTTCAATAGCAAAACAGTTTGCACACATGGATAGCAACAGCTCAAACTCCATCTTCCCTTCATGATTATTCATTTATACCATATGTTCATCCATAATCTTTAATTTGGGGTATATCATTTTATTTTATTTTACATTACCTAGTTTCTAATTATGTTGGTTTTTTTTATGATTATTTAACATTTAGATATCTCATGTAAATTGGCTATTCATTTTCTTTTTTTTTTTTATTGGTTGTTCAAAACATTACAAAGCTCTTGACATATCATATTTCATACATTTGATTCAAGTGGGTTTTGAACTCCCAATTTTATCCCAAATACAGATTGCAGAATCACGTCGGTTACACATCTACTCTTGCATGTATTTTCTTTGCAATCTTTTTTTTTCCCACTGATAGTATTTTTTCCCACTGATAGTTGGATCATATGTGAGGAAAATTAGTTACTTTTGCTCTTTCACTTCATTTTGCACCCTTTAATGGTGTTGGATCAACAGAATTTTCAATTTAATACTATGTAATTCATTAATTTAAAAGTATTTTGTGTAACTTTGAAAATAAATAACTGTATAATTTTTTGTTCTTTTTCCCTTTTGTGATTCTGGGGATTGAAACCAGGATGTCCTATTGCTTAGCTATATCTTCACCCTTTTTAAAATGTTATTTATTATTATTATTATTTATTTATTTTTTTACAAGGGATTGAACTTAGGGGCGCTTAACCATGGAGCCACACCACCAGCCCCATTTTTGTATTTAGAGACAGGGTCTTACTGAGTTGCTTAGCACTGTGCCGTTGCTGAGGCTGCCTTTGAACTCATAATCCTCCTGCCTCAGCCTCTCAATTAAAAGTTATTTGAGACAGTTTTGCTCAGTTGATAGGATCAGTCTCAAAATTGTGCTCCTCCTGCCTCAGCCTCCAGAGTACTGGATATTTCAGGTGTGCACCACCACATGCACCCTGACTCACCCTTTCTTACATCAACATTTGAATGCTTTATGTTTTATTTTATATTTTAGTATTATTCATTATTTTTATATTCAGTATTTAGTATGTGAAAATGAGGTGTTATATGGTTTGAGTGAAGAGTACCATAGCATTTTTATTATCACACAGATGTCCCTTTATCCTGAAATCTTTCTTTGGAAAGAAAGACATTTTTCTTCTCTGCATTGCAATCTCTATCATTTATTTACTATTGTCTGAATAGCAAGGGACTTACTAAGTGTGTTTTCTTGAGTGAGTTCCACAGTTTTTGCATTTCATTGTGAGTATTACATTGATTGTTACAAACCATAACATCAGTTATGTGTGGTATTATGGTATTTTGGTCAGTGGTAGACTTCAGTTACAACAAAGCCTATAGCAAATAGCCAAGCCATGTAGTACTCTGTGCCATCTAGATTTTTATCATTATACTCAGATGCTTGGAAAATGACGGAATTATCTTCGAGTGAATTTTCTATAATGTATTCCCATCTAGGGAGACATCATTGTATACATACATATGTATGTCATTATATAGTATATAATGGACATAATTTTTACTTATCAAGTTTACCAGTGCTCTTTCAATTTTATTTGCTTTTTAAAAGCACCAGCATTGACATTGGTGATTCTTTTTTGTGGTATGTTCGTTTTCAATATTTGCTAAATTTTCTCTTTTTCTTAGGATTTTTTTCTCTAGTCTTATTTTTATAAAGTATACTTTTTTCCAAACTATTATGGCTTACTGATCTAAGACTGCATGTTTTCTTTTTAACCTCAGCTTTAGCTGCATCTCCCTTGTTTTACATTTATGGAGGTTTGATAGACACACATTAACCTGTATACATCTTAGGAATCTATCTATCTATATCTTTTGGCTTATGTACATATCCAAGAAACCAACACCACAATCAAAAAATTATCATATTCATTACTACAAATTGTTACCTAGTTCCCTTTTACATCCTTTTTTTCTGCTCTTCCCCACAACCTTTTGCATAATAAATTTGATCTTACTGAGCACAACAAGAAGAGGATATTGAAATTATATAGATTCTTGAATTATCACAAAGAAAACATACCATGTTCTGTTGCTTACAAGAAAAAGAACATTAATGGTACTCCAATAACCCCTTCATGCCCTCTTCTTCTTACTACTCCTCCATGATCCCCAATGGTAAGTATTTTTTTTCCTATCTAATACTCTTAAAGGTTTTTTTAAAAAATGAGCCAACTTATAATAAAACAGAAGTGTGACTCCCTCTTTACTCATTAATCCATAAAAGGGAGGAGAAGGAGCAACTGAGGGTCGTGTGCCAACATTGACCCAACTCCAGCCTGCTTCTCTCTGATTGGAGGGGATGTGAGGCAAATCCAGAGATGAAGGAGAGGGCTGAGGCAGGATGTGAGGCTGGGGGCTGCTAAGAGAGGTTACCAGAGTGCAAGAGGGAGGAGGGAAGAAAAGAGAAATGAAGGGGAGGGGGCAAATGGGGACCAGTGGGAAGCTCAGATGAGGCAGAAGAGAAGGTGTAACAATGGCACAGTGAGGGGGGAGTGTTAGCATCTGGAGAGGTGAACATATGAAGGCAGGGGTGAAAAAAGAGAGTGACATCCTTGGTGCAGTTCTCCAAGCTACAAGCAGGTGAAAGATTCACACCCTAGTTTTTTCCTCCCACTCTCACTTCCCAAATGAAATCCCATCCCAAGTTCATTGGAAAGATTTTCCTTCTGTCACCCCAATTTATGTCTTCTGCTAATTGGGGTTCACTTTATCTTCTTCCTCATCTTCTGCATCCTGTTTATTCACTCTCCATCCTTAGCAAGTTCTTTTTCCCCCTCAGCCACCTTCTCATCTTCCTCTTCCACGTCTTTATTTTGCTCTTTCCAGCTTGCCTTATACTGCTCTTTCTTTGTTTTATTTTTCAGAGCATTGGCACTAAATGTGGTCTCACTGCCTCCTGGTCTTCTCTGAGATGGTACTGGGACAAAGTTGGGACAGGTGTGAAAACTGGGTCCCAATGTCCAGACTGAAAGGTCCTGCACTTCAGAGTGTGGTGGCAGCTGGAGGGACCTTTCCCAGTGATAAAGGCAGCAGTGATGGGGGCAGTTAGAGCATTGTCCCAGAATCTTGTTTCCCACTTCTCTTCTCTTTAGGGGTAGAATTAATGGTTCATAGTGTATGCATGAATAGACAGCACCACACCATGTTCCAGGTGGCTTTACCTTTTACCTTGCCATGGCAGGCTTGGTAATTCCTATCAATTATCATCTCTGTGGCCATTAGTCACATATATATTTATTTGTCATTTGAATGTTTTCTCCTTTGTGAAATCTATTTTTGAAACTTCTCATCTGTGCTGTACTCTGTTGGCATGTCTTTCTTCCCCCTAAAAAAATGAATAATACTTCATATATTCTGCACTATAAACACTTTACTAAAAATGTTAACTAAAAACATCTTTGACTTTCAACTTTGGAGACACACTGACTTAAAATGACAAAAGTAGTTTTTTTTTTTTTTTTTTTTGTACTGGGGATTAAACTCAGGGGCCCTTGACCACTGAGCCCCATTCCCAGCCCTAATTTGTATTTTATGTAGAGATAGGGTCTCACCGAGTTGCTTAGCCCCTTGCTATTTCTGAAGGCTGGCCTCCAACTCATGACCCTCCTGCCTCAGCCTTGTAAGCTGCTGGGATTACAGGTGTGTGTGTGCTCAGAAAGCTAACAATATTCAAGATTGATCAGTAGTTTGTGTACAAAAGAAAATAAATATTCAAATTGAAAATTAAAAACAATTCTAGTGACAATTATGTCAAAAGCAAAATACTTAGGAATATTTTTTAGAAAGTTGTGAAAACTTGAACATTAAAATATAGAGTATATGGCTTCTTTTTAGAAGATCTAGTATCATTCCTAAGTCCCTTCCTTCTTTTTGAGGGTTTTAAATTTATAGAAAGAGAACAGAAATTGTGTTTTATTTCTGTGGTACTAAGGAGTGGTCTTAAGTATGCTTTACTTGTGAAGTATATCACCATCACTTATTATTTTATTTTGAAGTAGGGCCTTGCTAAGTTACTAAGAAGGGACTCTAAATTGTGATCCTTCAGACTCAGCCTCCCAAGTAACTGGGATTATGTATATGTGCCACAAACGTGGCAGGGATTTTGTTCTTGACTTTAAAATTATTACACATTGGTTCAGAATAAAATTTAGGTAGTTCTTTTGCCATTTTTGTGGCAGAAGATGGAGGCCACAGAGAGAGGATATGGCTTTCCACATCTTTGGAACAGAATACCAAGTATTGATTCACCCTGTTCCCCTTATTCAACATTTAAAGTTTCCACAGATATTACAGAATTGTTTGAGAAAGATCAAGGGCTGTGAGGAAGGGGAACCAGTATTTCAAAGTGTCCGGAAGAGTACTCTAAGAAACAGTGCTAAGCTACCGGGGTATGAAGAATAGAGTCCCTGAGATTTAATTGTAGAAGCCACAGAACATATATAAGAATGTAAACAATGCAGTTGATACATTTTTAAAAGATGATCATGGGTAGAACTTGGTCAGTTGTACTCACTCTCCCACCCCATCCACATAGCCACAAACATCACACCCCTTTCACCTCACTTACATCACACCTTGTTTGAAGAGAAATGTGTGTGTCAGTGGTACTCTGCTGTTCACCATGGGCAGAACTCTTTGCCTAGCCTGTGGTAGAAATCAGAATGGATCACAAAGTTCAGGACCATCTTTGTGTTTGCATCTCCCCCGCCTTCTCTCTCTCACACACACAAATAACTGAAGATTTTAATTATAAATATATTGATGGATGACATGAACTTGGGAGTATTGGGCCAAATAATTGGAACTTTGAAAGTATACATGTGCAGAAAGAGTATGAATGACACATTTCCTATCACACTGATGTTTTATTTCATTATTTTCACAAAAGCAGTTTTTTTTTCTGTGTAATGTAATATAATGTACTGAACACTGCAAAATTAGTTTAGTGTGTTACAGGTACAAAGAGAATTAACATTTTTATCTCGTTGTTTACTAATACATTTAAAAGAGACATATTTTTTTCCCATACTTTCGATTGCTTCTTTTCAGTTTGATAAAATTGGGCCAAAGGACAGTTTCTTATATTTTATTGCTGTTGCTTCTTTCCTTTTTTGTATAAATTTAAGTTGTATAACTGTGCTTAGTATTACATATAAAGAGAAATATCAGAGATATAGCTGAGCAACTTAATAATCAGAAAATGTATTATTATATATTCATACTGTGTATGTCAGTGGTACTGGTGTATTACCCAGACATGAATAGAAATAAAATCCTTTAATGTTAAGGAAAATAGATGTAATTGGATGATATATCACCTCTTTTTTTTTTTTTTTGTGGTGCCAGGGATTGAACCCAGGGTCTTGTGCCTGCGAGGCAAACACTCTACCAACTGAGCTATATCCCCAGCCCTCATCTCTTATATATAATAACTAAAATAAAATTTATGTGAAAATAGAATATTGATTACTATGGCTTGGGAGGGTGCTGGGGCATCAATGATGGAATAAGGGCATATAGATATTATTAATACCTGCAAATGTATGTATGAAAAAAATCACACTGCATCCCATTAATATGTACTCTTGATATGTTAATAAAGTCCATCATCTCACATAATTACTTCATATCTAAAATTCTATTGTCTTTGATATTTTCGGTATGTGAGGCAATACTGTTAACTATAGTCCTTTAATATACACTATTCTCTTTCTATGCATTCATCTTATCTTTTTGGTTGGGGGTCGGGTTCCACACACAGAGTATACAATGTATTTCTTTCTGTGTCTTTGATAATTTCACTTAACATGAATTTCTCCAGCTTCATCCATGTTATTGTAAATGGCAATAAAAAAAATAAATAAATAAAATTTGGGGGGTTTGAATCCAGGGTTGCTTTTTCACTGAGGTATATCCTTGGTAGTTTTCATTTTTAAAACAGCACCTTGCTAAA
>NW_026005679.1:277592-281903 GCF_001458135.2 Marmota marmota marmota | reverse complement strand
GGAGAGAAATGAATTACAGTAGATGGGGTAGAAAGAGAAGATTGGAGGGGAGGGGAGGGGAGGGGGGATAGTAGAGGATAGGAAAGGCAGCAGAATACAACAGACACTAGTATGGCAGTATGTAAAAATGTGGATGTATAACCGATGTGATTCTGCAATCTGTATACAGGGTAAAAATGGGAGTTCATAACCCACTTGAATCAAATGTATGAAATATGATATGTCGAGCTATGTAATGTTTTGAACAACTAATAAAAAAAAGACATTGTGTTGTGTCCATCTACAAAAAAGATTCTCTCTCTCCCCTCTCTTTAAAACAAATTAAAGATCTGAACAAATGTGAAAAATCTAATATTCATGGATTGGGAAGTCAAATATTGTTAAGATGCCAATCATTTCGATATTGATCTAAAATTCCAATGCAAAATTCTTTTTGGGAAATTACAGTCTGATTCTAAAATTCACATGAAATCACAAGGACCCCAAAATAACCCCAAACAATCTTGAATTGGAAGAGAAAAAAAATAACTTGGAGGACTCATGCTTCCAAACTTGCTATTATTAATCAAGACTGGCAGAAGGATAAAAATGTGGAATGATTGAATAGAACTGAGAGTCTACAAATAAGCCCATTTGTAAACTAATTTGAATAAATAGTATTTGAACAAGTGGTGCTGGAATATTAGATATCTACATGCAAATAATTAATTTGGAACTTTATTTCAATCCATATTCACAAGCTGAAAATGTATCAAAGTCCTAAATGAAGGAATCAATACTATAAAACTCATAGGAAATATAAACTCAATTTCTGCCACAGTCAGGCTGGGCAAAATAGCCAGGAGGTGACAAGCAACTTGAAGGTTGAAGCGGGAACTGCTTTATTGCAGGGAAACTCAGTGGGAACTGAGTGGGCACTCAAGGTGGCGAGAGAGCCGCTTTATTGTGAGACAGCAGAGGTATATATACCTAACTGATTACACACAGTTTGATTCAATTAGTATCATTTAGATACAGCAGTCAGCCAATAAGGAATCTCCACCATCTTAATGGCTCGGTGGCGTTGGCTCAAAAACCACTCCTTCTGGCAAACTGCCAGGCGCCATCTTAACTTGGTTGTGGCCCTCAACAAATTTTAGAGGATATGGGAAAAGAGAGAGTCAGTGATTTCTGATCTCCCCATTACACTGAAAGCAGGCAGTGAAGGAAGAGCTGATCTGAGAGGTGAGTGCCAAACCTAAAGGAGATGTCATTGGCCTTGGAATGTTGTAAGACATGGGTGAATTAAAAATTAATGAGGAAGAACACTGTATGCCCTGTGTTTGGTGGTTTGGGCTCTGGAGGCAGACAGATCTGAGTTTGAACTTCTAATTCTTCCCTTTAACTTCTTTGATCCTCAGTTTCCTTGTTTACAGTGGGGATGATAATAATATATACTATATAGGATAGAAATTAAATGGGGATATATAAAGGGCTTACTGCATTGACTGATGCACTCAATGATGCATTCCAGGATATGTTCAATATGATTCTTTCTGGTTATAAGGGTTTTTCCTTTCTTAGTGCATCCCTCTTTCACCCACATTCTTCTATCATATTTGTTGCCTCTCTTTGTTGATTTGATGCCTCATTAACTTTTAAGTTTCTTGAGGTTTTATGTTCTGAGTACCTTGCAAGATGTCTTGCACTCTCATCCTCTCCAAGAACTCAGAGTACATTTACTTATCAGTCAATAAATCAGGCAGCTAGCCACCAGAAAGTACAGTTTTGTGAAAGTTTAAAGAATGTCAGTCTAAAATATGCATAAAATAAAGTTAGGTATAAAAGCAAAAAATATTGTGTCTAAAGCATGGGTGTAACCACCAAATTTGTGCTTTAATGTGGATATACATTAAAAATGAAGAAGAAAAATTAATATATTTTTTTTAAAGATAGAAGTGGTATGAGTGGTTTTTAAATAGTGCAACTACTGTATAACTCTCTCAGAAATCTAAATGTGTGGGTATCATCACAAAAGGGCACTGTTACTTCTCTCAGCGATGGATGACATACAAGTTTGTTGAGTCATTGGTGAACTCTTTGATTATTATACTCAACTCCCAGTATTGATATCAAAGTTTGAAGAGATAAAGCTTGCCTGTGTCAGTGTCATTAATAATTTTGTCATAAACTACCCAGGTATGGGCAAAATAGGTTTTTTTTTTTTTTTTTTAACATTCTGTTTATAAAAATTGAGAGAATAACATAAAAAGAGCCTGATAAAATTAATGTGGATGCAGTTATTTCCACATTATAAATTAATACTTATTTCAGGTAATTCATTATCTTACAATTCATTAAGTCAGAGTATGTTAATATAAAATAGTATAAACTTTAATGGTATATATGTACACACACATGTATCTATTATGAATAGTAAGCTAGAAAATCTTCACAGGCCAAAAAGGAGAATGAGGGTCTGGGGTTGTGGCTCGGAGGTACAGCACTCACCTACCATGTGTGAGGCACTGGGTTTGATCCTCAGCACCACATAAAAATAAATAAAGGTATTGTGTCCATTTACAACTTAAAAAAAAAAAAAAAAGAGAAAGCAGAATGAGGTGGGCTGGGGTTGTGGCTCAGTGGTAAAGCACTTGCCTAGCATTTGTGAGGCACTGGGTTTTACCCTCAGTACCACATATAAAAATAAATAAAGGTATTCTGACCATTTACATGTAAAAAAAAAAAGCGCAACAAGAAGTTTTTCAAAATAATCACTCTAAGCCAACAAAATAAATGAAACTCAACCAGAAAAGGAGAAATGAGGACTGGACCCTGTTCAGTGTGGAGAGAAACAACGTGTCAAGGATGTTCTGTGGTCTCCCACTAACTGAGTTTCCTTATTCCCAAAAGGAATGATGTGTTGTCAGTCAACTTAATAACTACACACAGTATGAATTGTGGGGTTACGTCTTGTTCATCTCTGAATTCCCAGAGCTAGGTTCATAGTTGCATTAAAAAAAGTATTCATTAGCCAGGCATGGTGGCACATACCTGTCTTCCCATCAGCTCAGGAGGCTGATGAAGGAGGATCTCGAGTTCAAAGTAATTCAAAGCAACTTAATTATGCCCTCAGCAACTCAGCGAGATCCTGTCTCTAATAAAATATGAAAAAAGGCTGAAGATGTTGCTCAGTGTTAAGCACTGCTGAGTTCAATCCCGGTACCAAAAACAAAAAACAAAAACAATGTTCACTGATCCTACTTGAGAGACTTCTCTTCTCTGAGCAGAGAAGAATCCTTAGGCCTCATTGTGGCCTGAATGAAGTTATACATAATTTTATATATAATCTCCGGTGTATTTTAACATTTATGGATATCATTTGCTGTAACTCAGAACCCAGTACTTTCCTTTTCCATCTCTTCCTTCCCTCTGCATATGTATGTTTTGTACTTGTCATCTCTTGAGAAACTTATGTACATCATCATTTGTCCAGAGTTTCCAAGAAGACAGAAAGGATTGTTCCAGAGCCTCTAAAGTAAAGAATATTCTGAAGTCACAATGGGCAGTGTATATTGATTTTAATCTTAATAGATTCTAAAAATTCTTTTGGTTTGAGCAGGCTATATGTAAGGTTTTTAAAACGCAGCATCAGTGAAATTAAAACTTGTAAATAGGGCTGGGGATATAGCTCAGTTGGTAGAGTGCTTGCCTCGAATGCGTAAGGCCCTGGTTCAATCCCCAGCACCACAAACAAACTTTATAGTTATATAAGCATGGAATATAATTTGCTTCCATTTTGAGGCACAGATTTCCACCTTATCCCATAATAAAGGCTTTTAGATTTACATGATATTTATGAGTGTGGCAAGAATAATTTTGTGTGTGCAAAACTATTGAGTGTACCCCATAAGAGGCAGATTATATCTTTTTGAGATAAAGGCAAGCTGAGTTTGTTGAAATATACACTGAATGAAACATTTTAACCAGATTTGATACAGAAAAAATATATGCTCATTTATAAAAGAGATCAGTATTGTTAATAATATTAGGTATGGAGTACCCTAATGGATAAGATAGAATGTTACAATTATGATCTTACATGCAATAGCATTTTCCCTCCCAGGTTTGTGAATAGGTAAAATTGGGATGTCAAACAGAGGTAGGGTGGTAGTAATCACTCCTTTTTTAATTAGGTCTTACATAATAGGATTCAATTCTTGAAAGTATAATTTCAAATTATATTGAAGGCCATGTTATCTATTTCAGTTGAGAGTCTCTGAATTCCCATTTTAACTGCCAGTTTATAACCACCAAAATCTTTAATCATAA
>NW_026005679.1:255425-272616 GCF_001458135.2 Marmota marmota marmota | reverse complement strand
ATATTTGTGTAACTTTTTCAAAGTAAATAACTACTGTGCTTGTGGTTCTTGAGATTTAAACTGAGGGTGCCATTTCACTGATCTACATTTCCAGCCATTTTGTTAATCTTATGTAGAAACAAGTTTCAAGGTTGACCTTGAAATTTCAGTCCCCCTGTATCAATCTCTCAAAAATGGCATTAGATGCATATACTATGACATTTTTACTATGAATCCCTTTTCTTGGTGCTGAGGATTTATCTTAGTGAAATATTTCCACTGAGCAATATCCCCAGCCCTTTTTTATACAATTTTTTTAAGAGAAAGTGTGTCTGAGTTGCTTAGCAACGCATCTTGCTTAGACTGCCATTGAACTCAAAATTCTCCTGCCTCAGCCTTCAGAGCTATTGGGATAAAAGGTATGTACAAATGCACCTAGCATAAATTCCTTGTTTTGTAACTTTTGACAGATAGATATCAGGGTTTGAACCTAGGGGTGATATACCCTTAAGACACAGCCATATCCCCAGACCAGTTAATGTTTTTTTTGGTTGTTGTTTGTTTGTTTGTTTGTTTTTGATACAGAAATTTCCTCAAGGTGCTTAGGGCCTTGCAAAGTTGTTGAGGCTGTCTTTAAACTCCTGAGCCTTCAGTCTCTGCCGCCCAAGTCTTTTGAATTACAAGCATAATACCATTTCCAGCTATATTCTGTCTTTACATTGAAGAATATATTATTTCTAAAAATAATTAATATCTGATGTTACGAAAATATATAGCTGGATATGGTGGTGCACACTTGTAATCCCATAGGCTTGGGGGGCTGAAACTTGACGATCCAGAGTTCAAACCCAGCCTTAGCAATGGTAAAGTATTGAACAACTCACAAAGACCCTGTCTCTAAATAAAATATAAAATAGGTCTGGGCATGTGGCTTAGGTGATGAGTGCTCCTGAGTTCAATCCCTGGTCAAAAAGAAAAAAAAAGCATATAATAATATTTTCCACAAATATTCCGTTGTCCCAGCACTATTCTTTGGAAAGAATGTCATTCTTTCCAATTTATAAATTGGGCAGCATTAAAATAAAAATTGTATTCCTAAATGATACTATTAAAAGGTACAAAGAGAAGTGACAAGGTGGGACAACTAATAACCTCACATATAATTAAGCACTTTTAATAAAAAGAAAATAATAGAGGTACCAAGTGAAAAGGAAGAAACTTGAATAACCAGTTTTGGTAGAAGAAATATTCAAAAATCAAATTATTCTATTTCCACACAGCTCTATAGTTTGTCTAAATGGCAAGTGTTTTTTTTTTTTAATATATAAATGTTCTGTGTTACTTATACAGGTCTATTTATTCATATTATTATGAGGTATATACTTATTTCTATAATTTCATAGTATACAGCAATGTGTGGTAAAATTATCTGTGGGTCAGTGATGAACTTCGAGTCACTATAATATGCAGCCTAAGCTTTTTGTAATCTAAAAATTATCAGTATTCACTATAGCATTTAAAAAAAAAATTAGAGTATACATTTCTTGCAATGTATACCCATCATTAAATGAGGCACATTTTGTACAGATACATATATATTACCGTTATGTGCAATTAAAATTTGATTGCTACATCTCAAATTTACCATATCTGTTTCAATTTAATTTGTCTTCAGAAGCACCAACCTATGACACTCTGTGTATATGTACATTTTGTATGTCTTGAAAATTTTCATTTTAACTTAGGATGCTCTGTTCTTTACTCTCTTTTTTACAGAATTGCCTTTTCCAAATTATTGAAATTTATGACTTTAGATGCTTTAGTTTAACTAGTGAAGTGTGTAGATTTATTTTTAACCTCAGCTTTAGATGGATTATTCTTTTATAGCTTTATTATTATGTAATGCACTTATAATATTCTGCATACTTAACCCCCAACCCTGACCACTCTGGACTATTAATGTCTGAGTGGAGGGGATCTCAAACTGATCCATGCACAAGACAGGAAATGGATGGAGCAGGATGCAAGACTAGTGGATAGTGAGTATGTAGGTGTCACTATTGATAAAAAAAAATATTGGTGGAATACATGTTGGCAAGGAGGAAAAGAGCAAAGAAGGAAAAAGGAAAAACATGAACAGTAGAGTTCAGATGCAATGAAATCTAAAATGGCAGCATGAGGGTAGAGTAGCAGTGTCTTTGGATGTAGAAATAAGATTTAGGGAGAAAGAAAAATGTAACTGGCACAGTTCCCAATTGAGACAGCCAGGTGAATGGGTTCTTTGTTTATCTCTTCACACCTAGGAATAGAATTTATACTTCATATGGTATGCCTCAATAGGTAGTAAAACACCATTTCCAAGTACCTTTACACTTTTGCATGGCTACAAGCTATCTTTGACAATTTCAGTTTGTTATTCATTCACTCCATTTTTTTTATTCACTTTTGCTTTAGGCGTCATTGATTTTACATTCCTGCTTTATTAAGTCTTAATCCTGGTTTATGAAGAATTGATGGAAACATATCATTTCAAACAGCTCAAGAATCTATCACTTTAGCATAACCCCAATCAACCACTAAAGTGGACCTCTAGGTCAAATATAACCAGTGTTGAAACTTCTGTATCTTAGGGGACACCTTAAATTAGGCGTCTCTCTTTTCTATGTTAGAGAGCAGACTAACTTTCCAAATATCAGTTAATAAACCTCGATGAGTTTTCCATAGACTCACTACTGATTTTAAATTGTTTACATTCTTGACACTGAGAGTGTCACTGATTACCTTTTTTTCCTTTTATTCTTCTCTCCTTCCCCCCCCCGCTCTCTCATTACAGATTGAACCCAGGAATGCTTTGCCACTAAGACACATCTTCACCACATTAAAAAAATATATTTTATAAATTTAGAAACAGGGTTTTACTGAGTTTCTTAGAGCCTCACTAAGCTGCTGAGGCTGGTTGGCTTTGAACTAGTGACCCTCCACTCACAGCCTCCCAAGACTCTAGGATTACAGGCATGTACCACTGTACCCAGCTTTTTATATTCTCTTTAAAGCAATCAGTCACAGCTGTAAAAATTAAAATCACATTTACATCACTCTTTCCTAATGTAGTAATGCATTACCAACTAAAATATTTTTTAAAAACCAATTTAATGAATGACTGCTTTTTTTTGTTGTTGTTGTTGTTTGTTTGTTTGTTTGTTTTTTTCCTCAAGGGATTATTTTGTCTGCTCTTTAGGGCTTGATGAGGTGTCTTTTTCCTTGTTTTCAGAATATCAGTGTCTTCTGTTATCAAATGGGTCTATGCTAAGTGTGTTGAAAATTATGATTCTAAACATATCATCCATTCCTCATATTTCCAAGACTATTGGAGGCAGGGAAGGAATGATATTCATAACCAACAAATCACTTTCAGTGCAAGAATAGTACTAGTGTCCAACTTGGAATGTAATCCAGATGCTTCAATGGTAAAGTGGTGTCAGAACCACCAACCTAGGTTTTGGGGACCCTCTAAAGCACCATCTATGGCTCTGAATCTTTTACTCTCCTTTAAATAAATTCTTGCTGCTTGTTTATACAATAAAGCATTAAGTATGAATTTTTCTGTGTTTTGAAGCATAACTAACAATCCACTGTTAAATATTATTCATAAATGTGTTATAGTTTTCTTCTTAATATTTACAGCTTTAGCTCTCATATTATTGTGTAATATTCATTTCATGTTAACTATTGTACATAATTTCATGTAAAAATAATATCATTTCTTTATACATGAATTTGCAATTATACCAATCTTATTGTGGAAGAGACTAGTTATTATTATTGTGGAAGAGTCTACTTATTATTCTTGTGCAAGAATCTACTTATTCTTCATTTAATTTCTCTGACAAACTTGTCAAAATTAAATTGACCAAAAGTGTGAGGTTTACTTTTATACTTTCACTTTTCTTCCATTGTTCTATTGGTAGATCTTATTCTCATATACACTAACAGAATATTCAAATAATCATTATGCTTAAGGTGATAGGATATGTCAATATCACTGACATACTCTGTCACAATAGAAAGTTTTTTACTTAATTTTATGAGACAAACAAAAACAACCAGTTAGAATAATACAAACATGAAATTTTTAATGAAAAAAAAAAAAAAGGGAGGGTTTTGTTTTTTAACCTGATTGAACCCAGGGACACTTCTCCACTGATCCACATTCTTAACCCTTTTTAATGTTTCTTTAGAAACATAATGCCTTGGGGTTGCTTAGAACCTCACAGAGTTGCTGAGGTTGTCTTTGAACTTCCTAAGCCAATGGAATTATAAATTTATGCCACCATGATCAGTTAGCTAAAGTATTTTTTTGTGTGTTTGAGGTGCTGGGTATTGAACCCAAGGCCTTGAGCATGAAAGGCAAGCACTCTTATCAACTGAACTATATCTCTATCCCTAATTAATGTATTTTTAAGGATGAAGATATTGTTCATTCAAGTTACTGGAAATTATTCTCACTTATTAATAGAGATGTTACCTATCAGAAGAGTTTATTTTCATTCTAAAATTATCATTTAATAGTTTATGGTATCTTTTAAACTTCAACTTAAACACATAACACATTTTCAGATTTATTGATATAATTACTATGCATATTTAAGGTGCATAATTTTATCTTTTGACATATGAACACATCCATAAACTAGCTCAATAATCAATTAATATATCCATTGCCCCAAAGTATTTTCTAGTACCATTTTAATGTCTCTGTCTTCTGCTCTTTTATACCACCTTTTATTTAATGAATTTGATCTTATTTACCAATGTTAATACTGGACCAGAATTAAAACTATACAGATCAATGAATTATTACAAAGGGAATATACTATATAACTACTAACTTTATCAAGAGATAGAACATTAATGATGCTACAGAAAAGTGCACTAGCCTCCTGTCTCCCTAGTGGTAACTATAACTGTTCTGTTTAAAGTATTATTTCTTTTAAAATAAAACAAATAAAAAACAGAAATGGGTTTGTTTATGTATTTATGTATTTATGTATTTATTTATTTATTTATTTATACAAAAAAGGGGGGATGGTAAAAAAAAAGTAGCTCATTATTTGGGAAACCAAACATGACCCTAGTCTTGCTTAATGCTTTGTTGGTGAAGCAAATTTGAGGCAGAATAAAGATAGCTCACAATAAAAAGGGATAGCTCAGAATGTCAGGGTTGATGTATTAAGAGTGCACTTATGAGAGGTTACCTGAGAAAGAAAGGATTGGTTGAATGGATTGAAAGAAAAAAGAGTGGATATGTGTTACTGGTGACAAGCTGGAGAGCTCAGATAGAACAGGTCAGAAAGTAGAACAACAACAGATTTAAGTTGCATGAGCAGTGCCTAGAGAGAAAGAAATTACAATGCTTGGGAGAAAAAAACAAAAAGTGTGGCACCCCTGGTAGAGCTCTAAGAGTAGAAAGCCAAATGTGTGGCATAGTTGTTTGATTGTACCATTAACTTTTGGTTCTTAGGGATTTCTAAATATGAGACCAGTGGTGTAAGTGTTATGCTGTCACAGTATTTCCTGTCTTCTCTCACTTGGGATCCATCTTTATCTCATCTCTGCATCTTCTATTTCCTTAGCAGTTTTTTCTTCCTCCTCAGATCCATTCTCCTTCTCCTTCACCAGTTTTTCTTCTACTTTGTCCATTTGCCTATTCTTCCACTGTGTCCTTCAGATTTTGATTTTCAAGTATTTTTGATTTTCAAGTATGCCATTTTTTTCTATGCTTTTCACTGACATTGTTATGGGACTGGGCATAGGCTTGTGGGAATCTTAGGTACCAGAACCTTGATGTAGGAGGCCTGTATTTTGGAAGGTGGTGGCAAATGCAGTCTAGTTTGGTGGTAAAAGCGGCAGTGGCAGCTACCTGTTGGAGCATTCTAAGAATATTATGGTATATGTCTATTCTATCAAAGATTAGAATTGATGGCTTATAAGGTATAAGTAAGTAGATAGTACCAAAACAATTTTCAAAGTGGCTAAAGAATTTTGCATAGCCTACAGAAGGGTTTGACAATTCATTCACTAAACATGTTTGTAATTTTTAATCTTTTTAAAAATTGAGACATTTTGCCTTTTTATTTGCTGTTTTTCTTCCTGATGAGCATGCAACAGTGTACTGCCTTTGGAATTAACTTATCTAAGTTGTATTGATTTATATATTTATGTGGCAGTTAAATATTTACTCATGTGAAGTGGATTTAGAAACACATTGACTGTGCTTTATTCTTTTGGTGTGTCCTTTTTCCTCAATAATATAACACTTCATTGATTCTGCCTTGTAAACCTTTTGCTACATATGTAGCTTCCCACTTCATGATCTACCTTTGATCACTACATTGATCTAAAATTTTAAAAAGTGTCCTTCAAAGATATCAGTACAAAAAATGTACAGGGAAATATCTTAGAAATTGAATAAATGAGATAACTGACATGTGTAGATTCCCCATTCACAGTATTCAGATAAGCACAACCATATGTATTGTAAGAGGATGACCTAGGATATGCACAAAAGTTGAATGAAGTATTAGTTGGAAAAATCCAAAGCTCCATGGGCTTGGGATAGTTTTCACAGTTTGAAGCAAAACCGATAAGACCTGCTCTCTGGACATGGCTCGCAGCTGGGTTTGACTCTGTCTAATGAGCTTGCTTACATTTGGTTGTCCACGAATTTTGTCTCTTCAGGATTTTGGAGACAGTGCATGATGCCACTCTTTATCCATCTCACATTTGTGAATCTTTAGCCTTTATTCATCTGGCCCAGGGTCCCTTCTATTTCTTTATTCTTCTGTGGATGAGATTTCCTTTTCTGTAATTCTGTCAAATACAGTGTGTAAGGATAAGCTCATTGGAGGATTGGCCATCTTTTGTGCTATGGTTCTCAGATTCTGTGGTGTTTGGAACTTACAATCTGTTGCAATATCACCATGTTCTATAAAAAGTTAATTTGTCTATCATTATGCTTTTGAAAGCTATATCACATTAGAAGAGAAACAGTTGTGATCACAAGGCAAGGAATACCAGCAGCCACCAGAAGATAGAATAATTCTTTTTAAGAGCCTCTGGAGGGAGTGTGGTTTTGCTAATACTTTTATATTAATCCTTTGTCATGATAATGAAAACATCTATAATTATGTAAGAATGTGTTTCTATTGCTTTAAGCTGTTATTTAGTATCAATAAGAATCCAGCCTTTTTGTTGTTGTTGTTGTTTTGGTTTTGTAAGTTAAATTGACCATATGACCGAACTGAATCATGCTAAGGTGGTAGGTTTTTATGAAATCTTTTTTTCTAAAACTAAGTGGAATACATTTTATTATTTGAAATGAGCAAAAGAGTAGGACTGACCTGATTGAAATTTATCAGACTTTTATTTATTTATTTATTTTAGATTGGCATATTTCTTTTTGGCTTCATGTTCTACTTGATCAAGAACATAAAATTTGCTGGCTTATGTTTCTTTCACCTCTTATTATGAGTGAAAGTGTTTGTATGTTTTGGTGGTTTTGTCTTTTTGTTTCTAAATTGTAGGTACTGCTATTTGAGATTTCCTCCAATGTTTTTAACTTGGTCAAAGTAAGGGGTACTGTAGCTTTCTTATATCTCTTGCTGTCTTAATTTTTTTCTTTTCCCAAATGAGAAATAACAGTTTGAAAAGTGGATATTTTCAAGGTCACAAAAAAATGAACTGTGTAAAAGTAGGAAAAATGGGAAGGAATGAAAAAGCCACCCAAGTGTGTGTTCTTGGTCTGTGGCCAGTTGAATAAGGTGGTGAGTTTCTACTTGAATGATCTCTAAGGTGAGCTGTCATTTGTGTAGATAAAAACTTGAAACAAGTCTTAATTTGTCTATGTCCAGATAGAACTGTTTTTCATTTCTAATTTGTCTGAGTATTGTCACCATGGGTATTCATGGATCTCTGCACTTTTTACTGTGTAGTGTTCAGTGACATTGAAACCACAGTAAAATTTTCCTGTAACTTTAAAATGATGTAACCAAAATATTCAGTAGAACATAATACAGTCAGTATAATAAATAATATATCCCTCTGTTTAAATGGTTTCTAACCCTGTAAATAATGATATTTAAAATTTATTCTAAGGAATATGTGGCATATAGGATAGAAAATCTTCCCAAAAGTACCCATCTAATATTGTAGCAAAAACATCACTAATACATTTTTATAGTTATTTCTCAGTATTATTTATTAAATTCGTTCCTGGCATATCATTGTCACAGTTTTACTTCCCTGCCTAAGTTTTATAATATGTTAGCATTTTTTTTTCTTTTTTGGTACCAAGGATTGAACCAAGGGATGCTTAACCACTATGCCACATCCCCAGCCCTTTTTATATTTTTATTAAAGATAGGGTTTGCTGAGTTTCTTAGTGTTTCACAAAGTTACTGAGGCTGGGTTTATACTAATGATCCTCCTCCCTTCTTAGTCACTGGGATCTTACACATGTGCCACCATGCCTGACATATATTAGCAGTCTTATGATTAATACTTTTATCTCTTAGATTTTTTTAAATATATATTTTAGTTGCAGATGGACAAAATACCTTTATTTTGTTTATTTCCATGTGGTGCCGGGGATCAAACCCAGTGCCTCATGCATGCTAGGCAAGTGTTCTACCACTGAGCCACAACCCTAGCCCTTCTCTTAGGATTTTTTTTTTTTATAACCTATGATTAATTTGAACACAAATTTTAGAGTATATTTTGGGACTTACAATGTATAGATAAATGTAGACATTTATAGTAGTTGCACAAAGGATACAAGAAAATAAACAGTCTGTGGTAAGGTTTTTTATTTTTTGTATTTAGAAAACTCATATAATATTGACTCTAATCAAATTGAAATGTTAAGATGCAAATTATAATCCTCATAGCAACAACTAAAAATAGAATAGAGTGTCATTGAAAGACTAGTAAAGAATGAACTGAGTAGGATAGTTATTTGTTTAAGAAGTTTCATAGGCCCTGTAGTCCTAATGGTCCAAAATAAGAAATAGTTCAAATGTTCTTGAATGTTGAAATGAACAATTTGTAGTGCATCCATAAAATATAATAGTAGTAATCAATACAAAGGAACACATTATTGAAACACACACCCTGATTGATTCTTATAGATAAATATAATTTAGCACCTGGATTTAAAATTATACTACATGGTTTCAGGCAGAATGAAGGTATGGTAAAATATTCACTATAGTAACTTGCTTCTAGGGAACAAAAAGTTTTGTGGGAAGGAATATAGTTTTCTTGAGATGATGTAAATATTCTGTGCTAAAAAGCAGTGAAGGTTTTTATTAATGTGTTTGTCAAAACTGTACAGTTGATATCTGTGACATTCAAGATATGTACATATGATCTCACCAAAGAATGAATATACAAGGAGTGGGACTGGTCTAGGTTGGGGAATGATTAGAAGCATAGAAGAAATAAATATGTCATTGTAATAAGCAGATGTTGAATCTAGATAACTGTTATAACAATAACTTTATTTATATACATTTTATATTTATGTGAGAAAACATTTCTGTGCTGGTTCTTAAGATCCTGTTTGATTTTGGATATCATAGATGGAGAAAGTGATTTATTCTGTCTTTTCAAAATATGTTTAATTTTAGATAATTTCTGAACCTTTACATAAATGCTTTGTATGTTTTTTATATGTATGTCATATTTCAGTGAAAATTTTGAACATTATATTTGTGAAATAATTAGGTATATCAGAATAACAGCAACAATTTGTGATTTGGTTCAAATCTCAAGTTGTATATATTTATTCTTATTTGGTGCTGAGGATCGAACCCAGTGCCTCACACATGTTAGGCAAGCACTCTACCACTGAGCCAGAACCCCAGCCCATACTTTAGATTTTAATATTTTAATATTCCCAGGCATTTATCCGTGTTTTAACACTTGGATGTAAGTCTTTTTATTTCACTCACAATTTGGTAAGCATTCTATTATTATTTATTTGTTTGTTTGTTTGTTTGTTTATTCTTCTCCATACTGGAAATGGAATCAAGTGGTGCTTTAACCACCGAGTTATAGCTTTATTTACTTATTTATTCATTTTATTTTGAGACAGGGTCTCATTAAGTTACCAAGCCTGTCTTGAACTTTCAATTCTCCTGTATCAGCCTTCTCAGTTTCCAGAATTACTGGCATGCATCATAACACATCACTTAAAACACGTTCTGTAATAATTTTCCCCAATAAAATTCTTTTCTGCAATGATATTGTTCATGATAGGCATTAAGGACTGCATCCTGTGCATGGTGTATTCTCACCCTGCCTAAACACATATCTTTTGGTACCAGTGATTGAACTCAATGCACTTAACCTTTGAGTAACATCCCCAGCCTTATTTTTTATTTTATTTAGGTACATGGTCTCACCAGGTTGCTTAGTGCTTCCCTGTTGCTGAGGCTGGCTTTCAAATCATGATCCTCCCTAGCCACTGGGATTACAGGCATATGCCTCTGTGCTCAGCCTCAATAAGTTTTAACTGGGTTTAATGAGAAAAAAAATGGCTATCAAAGATCAATTTATGCAAAGGATATCAGTTATAAAATGAAGATCATTTGGTTTGGATAACTGACCCCTAATGGTTCATGTATTATAGCTTGGTCCACAGGGTGTTGGATGTGGTGGAAATTTACAGGTAAGGCATAGGTGAGTGTTGTTTAGTTCATTGTAGAGTAAGGACTTGAAGGAAATTGTGGATCCCTTGTGGTATTTAAATTTAGTCTTTCCATGTTCTCCTGCCATAATGTGCTGCCTCACCTCAGGCATAAATTTTAAATACCAATTACTTATCAACAAAAATCTCCAGAACTTTCATTCAAAATAAGATTTTTCTTTTTATTAGTTGAATATCACAGGTACATTTTAAAGTTAGAAAACCCTGACTAACAAATTGGGTGAGTCTGAAAGGCCAAAGTCATGACCAAGTATCTTACATGTATTTGCAACACATTCATTAAAAGATGTTCATTCAAAGAATTGGATTTTAGTTTTGCTACACATGCTAATTTCTTCCAAATTAAAATAAAACAAACAAACAAACAAAAAAAAAACCCACTGAATCCTAAGTCCCTCTCTCCAGGAATAGAGATTAAATTATTTTAATGAAATTTGGATTAGGGGAATTTGAAGAGCGTTTCAGGTGACTGTACACTTCAACCAGACTGAGAACCATTAGTTCACAGTTGAAAATTTGCGCATTTTAGCCTTTTTAGGTGGTGGTTCTTAAAAAAAGGGGGTTTTCATTTTGGAAAATAAATAAATAAATAAAAGGATGATTTTCTTATATACCCAGCTGTTAAAACAAACGGCTGATGGAGGAAATTTCTTCTGAGTAGATCTATCTTGATCTCTTGTTTTCATACTAAGAAATTATTCCATACAAAGAATTTCTAGGTTTAGCATAGTTTAAAAATTATAAGTAGACTGCAAGTAAAAAAAAAAGAATGAAAGAAGATGCAGATATATTATGTGTGTTATGTACATTTTAACTATTATTCCATAATGAGAAATAAACAAATGAATCATTTACCTTCATTTCCTAAACATAGCCCAAATCTATTTACCTAAACTTTTCCCTATTTTAAAAGAGTCTTCAGTGTTCTCTTGAAAGTTTTTTAATAGTAAAAACTAGTAAAGGATGTGAAGCTAAAAAGAATTGTGCTTCTATTACAAAGTTGTCGTTCTTCAGTTCCACAAATTCCTAGAAAAGTTGCATGATTATTGTGGCCTAGCAAAATCTTTGAGTTTTTGAGTCAGGCTGTAGTGATTCTGAATCTCAAACCTGGCTAGCTTCTTAGAACATATGGTCTTATAAAATTTTATGAATTGAGAATAGTTACATAAATGTCATCTGAAAGAAAAGGAAAGGGCTGGGGATGTGGCTCAAGAGGTAGTGCGCTCGCCTGGCATGTGTGCGGCCCAGGTTCCATCCTCAGCACCACATACAAATAAAGATATCGTGTCCGCCGAAAACTAAAAAATAAATATTAAAAATTCTCTCTCTCTCTCTCTCTCTCTCTCAAGAAAAAAAAAGAAAAGGAAAGGAAAAAGGATATGAACTGCAAAAACTCCAGTTTTTCATCATCCCCTGTATCCAGGCCATTGACAATGTTCTTTAGTATTTGTTCTTATTGACAAGTATATGTTTGCCAAGACTTAAATCTAGAATGGCTTATATATTTCAGCCAGCAAAATAGAGCGAGTATGTAAATGTACTGGTATAATGCCTATGCCTAAAATGTCTTGAATTCTCCCTGATTATTTATTGTAAAGCCTAACATCTCAAGGTGAAGAAGCTCAGATTAGGCTTAAGAAGGAGAAGATGTCACGTGAATGAGAATGAAAATGCCACAGTGGACCACAGGGCTACCATATTAAGTAGCAGAGTATATGCCTAAAGGAGCCTAGATGAAATCAGTATAGCCCAGCTAAACCCAGTCTAAATTGTGCTTACCCATTTTAATCCTGAATTATTCTGTTTGGGATAAATTCTAATATTTGATAGCTCATCAACAAATATACCCAATGGAAAAAGGGTGCCAGAATTTAATACATGCTGATTTCAAATTATCTGAGTAGAAATTAGAATGCAAGAAATACTACTTTTATTTTTCCTGATTTAATGTTGAAAGTCCTATTAAATGATTTTTAATTATGTAGACATGCATATATACATGAAAATATGTTACTGGTATTTAAACTCACATCATACTCTATACCAAAACAAAACAAACCAAACAAACAACAACAACAACAAAAAAAAAAATAGACAACCATAGCACACATCTAGGGTGAAGGCCCAGTGGCAAAGTAAGAAATTTTAATCTCTTCTTTCACATCTGAATTTTAGTGTCAAGTCATAAACAGATCTAAAGACATGAGAGTCCTTTCCCTTGGGTTCACATCACACATTGTTTATAGTTTAATATCTGGAAGGAGTTGAATCTTACCAGGCAGCAGTTGGGATACTTTGCCTGCCATTGGGGACTCTCATCTCATAGCACCCTGCTGTGTCTAATACAAATTATTTTTTTAAAATTTGGTTCAAAGAAGGGGATTTGGGGAGGAAGACATGTTTTCTCACCTCTGATAGGAATGGAGGTTTCATTTCATTTTCTGAGGTCATGGGAACCAGAATGCTCAGATACACACTTGCAATGTGGCAGTCATTTGCCTCATGTGTTTAATCAGTTCAATCAATCTGATTTCCTGCTTTTTTTTTTTTTAACGTGTATCCATTTCCTTTCTTAGTTAAAATAACTGACCACCCTGCTCTGAAATTTCTTTTAATTTCACACTTTATTTTAACCTTTGTATTACTTTTTTGATAAATTATAGGTCAGATAAACTTGGGCAAACCCAAGGAACTACCATATACTGGAGGTTTGAAAAAAATGTCCTCAAAAATTAAAAGTATTCCTGGTTTCATAGATTTTTTTTTTTCTTACCAGGGATTGAACCAGGGATGCTTAAATATTAAGTCATATCCTCAGCCCTTTTTTATATTTTATCTAGAGACAGGATCTCTCTGAGTTACTTAATGCTTCACTAAGTTGGCGAGGATGGCTTTGAACTTGCCATCTTGATGCCTCATCCTCCCATGTTGGAATTACAGGCATGTGCTTCATTGATTATTTTGAGTTTTATGCATGAAGGTATGAAAAACTCTTGTATTGTTATTTGTATATTTGAATGCAGAAATAATTCTTATTGCAACATGGTATAATAATAAAATGCATAAATTCTTTAAAAATTTGAATTTATGAGCAATATTTTTTCTTTAGTGTTCTACTTCAGTAATATTCATCAGCTTTCTTTGGACCATTGGCATTTGCATCACTAGAGAGCTTGATGCATATTCAAACTAGACTGCACCCCAGAAATACAGAATCACAGTCTGTTCTTTAATAAATTTTTCAATTCATGGTTGTACACATTAAAATTGAGAAGCACTCTTCTAACTCAATATAAAATTCTCTTCTGAGAAATATGCATAATTTATCTTATAAAATATAAACATAACAATTAAGATATATATTCTGATGTTTGCCTTAATTTTGCATTTTATTTCATGGAAGTGTAGTATATACACTGATATTTTTGTTGCTTGTTTATTTTGTACTTATTTCATTCTCTTTTGAATGCATTTTCTTTCCTCAAAGATAGGTAATACATTAGAGTACACCACTCTGTTGAAAAGTATATTGAATTTTGAGGTCACTCTCCTATGTTAGAGCCAGTTCTTCTAACTCTCATTACAACTTGTGTCAAATTAAAATCATCAATTTATTACAACTTGTGACAAGTTAAAACTGTCAATTTATTACAACTTTAGTCAAATTAAAACTCTGCCAACCATGATCATAAGGTTGATGTTATATGTATTTATTCATTTTTATTTCAGGAACCATTAACATTTAGGGATGTGGCCATTGATTTCTCTGAAGAGGAATGGAAATACCTGAATCCTTCTCAGCAGAATTTATATAGAGATGTGATGTTAGAGATTTATAGAAGCCTGGTCTTTCTGGGTGAGCATAAATTTCCTTCTGAATCCCTAATTCATTATCAATAGGTATTTTTCTTCCTTTGTAGAATATATCTTGGCAGCTTCCATTCCACATGATAAAATTTCAGATCCTTCTTTTTAGAATAAAGATCAGGCATTGGTGTAGAAAAGAAAATGTTATCTAAAGTTTTTTTTTTTATGTTTAATCTATATTTTCTTTACAGTTTTGATAGTTCAAAGCAGTCCTCACAATCTAGAGAATGCTTCCAAAGTATATTAGTGCTTCTCCCTAATGAGGACAACATTAAGAAACATCAGTAGTTACAATGAGATTACCAAAATGTGTCATATTCCATTTTCCAATAAAGCCGTCTTGCTGTATTTAAGTCTGCCTTGGTCACTGTTCTGTCCCAAGAAATAACTGTAGAATTTGAAAAAAAAATTGACACCAATGATATATCCAAGTGGGTAGAAATCAATGAAAAAAATAATAAACTGTCAAAGAGGAAGCCACAGTTTAAAATGTTAATTGAGAAGCCAAAATTCAACAGAAATGCTTTATACAAACCTCGGTTTATTTATTTATTTATTTGCAATCAGTTAAGAGCATACCCTGCCCTGTGTTTACCATGCTTCCTAATTCTAGAAGCTCCTTCTTGTTCTCCAATAATCTCACTACATTAAAATTAACAAAGTACTCCCTAATGCCTTTGAGGATTTGCATTATCTGACAGAAGTTTATTGATCTTCCTGGGGTGGGGGTGTGCACGGGGGTGTCACTAGAAAATCTGTGCATATGTCTGAATAATTCTAAGTTAATCCATTGTAATACATAATATTGTAGAACAGTTTCTCTAATATAGTTTATCTATTCAGATTTTTTTATCAGAGCTTTTTTTTTTCATTTTTATACCCGTATGTTATAACTGAATAGAAATATTCATGACTTCTTGCTTTAGGACAATATTAAGTAAAATTAAAATACACATAATCCATGTGCCTATTTTCAATTAAGTTATATATGCTTTTACATACTTGTGTAAATATTATCCCTGTTTTGTTTATGATTTATATATAGTACTTTGTTTACTTTGTTTATTTGACTATTCATATAATTTATCTAAATTTTATTATATAAATACATATAAATGTGTATGGATACTGCAGATTGAAATCAGGGTTGCTATAATACTGAGATACATCTCCAGTTTTATAGTTTTATTTTGAAACAGATTCTTGCAAAGTTGCTGAAGCTGGTTTTATATTTCCATTTCCATTTCCCTGCCTCGGCCTTCCCAGCAGCTAGAATTACTAGCATATTCATCATCTCTACATAAATGCATTTGTTCTTTTATGTAGGAGTAAAACTTAAGTATTTCAAAGGTAGCTTACAAAGATTTCCACAATTCTATTTATCTTTTATATATTTTTCAAATTTTAATTTTGATAAAAAACATTAACTAACTTACTTATACTTAAACCTACAGTCTTACATTCAAATTGTTTTGTAACATATTTCTAGAAAGTTTATTTTTACACAAAAATAAAATTTATTTATCCCCAAAACAAGTGCTCATGTGTCTGTCACCCTTCCATCTCAGACACCATTTCTTCTTGCTTGCCCTAAAATTGAGGGCTAATTACTCTCAGTTTTGTTACATATGTCTTACTCATCTAACTTCATGTTGAAATAAAACTATTGAATATTGTAGCTTTCATTATTTTTATATCAGGATACGTTTTCTTTATTTTGAATGGTTAGTTATTTATGTACCCTGGATACTCCATACAACTTTTAAAGTAATTTATTTCTTCTTGCTAAAATAATATTGAGTGTTTGATAGTTGTTTTGTGTTATTCTTAGCTTATTAAATCACTTTGTGTGGTATAGGGCCTTTTTTCTTCTATCATGGATGCTTAACAACTGAGCCACATGCACAGCCCTTTTTAATTTTTATTTTTGAAACAGAGTCTTGCTAAGTTTCTAAATCTGGCTTTGAAGTCACATTGACGAATTTTTGGTTACAAATTTCCTTTGGAGTCCCAACTAATTATAATAGAAAAAAATTCCAGTATTTAATAACTATTAACATTTTTTTATTGTTCTTTTTACCTGGTCCCTTTGGGATTTTATTTCCATAAACTATTTAAAAGATTCTCTCTCTTTTTTTTTTTTTGGTGGTATAGTGAATTCAACTTGGGAGCACTCAAACACTGAGGCATATTGCCAGCCCTATTTTGTACTTTAATTAGAAACAAGGTCTCACTGAGTTGTTTAGCACCTCACTATGGTTGAAGCTGGCTTTGGACTCACAGTCCTCCTATCTCACCCACCTAAGCCACTGGGATTGCAGGCATGCACCACCACACCCAGCAAGATTGACTCTTAATGTAATTGACTTTTTTTTTTTTTTAATTTTTTATTGTTGGTTGTTCAAAACATTACATAGTTCTTGATATATCATATTTCACCCTTTGATTCAAGTGGGTTATGAGCTCCCATTTTTACCCCATATACAGATTGCAGAATCACATCAGTTACACATCCATTGATTTACATATTGCCATACTAGTGTCTGTTGTGTTCTGCTGCCTTTCCTATCCTCTACT
>NW_026005679.1:243300-251242 GCF_001458135.2 Marmota marmota marmota | reverse complement strand
CCTACCTTGCAGGAGTGGTTGGCAGCTCTGCCCTCCGCGGCCACTGGGCCTTTTCTGTCGGTGGTCACAGTTCCGCCTACCTGGCATGCGCTGGGGGGGGTGGGGTAGGGGGTGTAATTGACTCTTAATGTAATAATACTTTTTTAAATTTTCTATTCCCTGTTTACTATTCCAATACTATTTTGTTCCTTTGTATTAATTGGGGATGGATGTTCCCTAGTATTACTTGGTTGCTTTCAATCATGTTGCATTCTTTCAGTGTTTGCCTTCTATATTTGGAAAATATGATTTGTGCTACACGTGTACTTACTACTATTGTATTCTAGAAATTGACCACATTTATCATTATATAATATTCTACTTTGCCTCTAATTATTTCTTATATTATCATCTGCATAATTTTGAATGTAATATTCTTTTCATCCTTTTGGTTTTAGTATATTTCTGATCTTATATCTAAAGGAAAACTCCTGTAGACTTAATCTGACATAAGTACATATATTTAGGTTTAATCTTATTGGTTACATTATGTGTTCTGATTAGTTTTTTATGATAGTTTATTTGTACTTAAATTACTGATGAGGAAGAACTTACTACTTTAAGCTTTTGAAGTTTGGGTTATAAAACTATAATTTGTGGTTCATATATTTTTTTAGAATAATGTTTTGATAACTCCCTATTTTTTTTATATCTTCTATGACAAATTTTTTTATAAATTTGAAGTCACATAAAAGTTCTTCAAAGATGGTAGAATGAGTTGAACATAATATTTTCATGTTCATGTATGAATTATGACCAGTGTAACTCTACATCATGTACAACCAAAAGATTGGTAAATTATTCTCCATGTTTGTATGATATGTCAAGATACATTACACTGTCATATTAACAAAAATGAACAAATAAGAAATAAAACTACTTAGTTTGCACTTTATTCTAAACTGAACTAACTTTGGTTTCTGATAAAATCGGTGACTTTACATGTCTTATCATGATTTGTTATTGATATCATAGCTGTTTTTTATTATCTATACCAATTAACAGAGATTTATGATAATTTTTATGCTTTAGTCTTTCAAATTCTGTAGCAAGAATTGAATGTTTTATGCACTACCATGACAGTAAAATGGAGTTTACATTTGTGTATACTTTGCTTTTCTCCCTTTCAAATTTTTATAACTTATACTGTTGTGTAACTTTATTTTATTGAAAGAATTTCCTTTAGTGTTTCTCTTAGAACAGGTCTAAAAGTGAGGAAATTGTTGAGCATTTACATATCTTGATAACATGTATGTTTCTTTAGCTTCAAAAAATAGTATTTGTGTATACAGAATTCTAGATTAGTGTCTTTTGTCTTTAAACACACATGTCTAAATGCTCCAATTCCTTTCTGGAAGACGTCTGCTAAGAATTCAACTATTAAACAAATAGAAGTATCTTAACAGATGACTCATTTATTTTTCTGGGTTCTATCAAAAAATTTTCTTGAAGAGTTTTAAAAAGTTGAGTATAAATGCTTTATCTTGAATCTTTTAATTAAGATTGTTAAATTTGATATTTTTTTCTCCCACATTTCTAATTTATCAGACATTGTTTCTTAAAGAATATTTCTAATACACAATTTTCCATTTTTCTGTTGCTAATTTTTTTAAGCTAAATTTCAGTCACTTTTCTTCATTGTTAATTAGTTCAATAATTATCAATCAGTTGGTTCTTGGCATTCTTTAGATAATTAACAACTCTCAATTTCCCAAGTGTCAATTTATAGTGTTTTATAGTGTCTCTGCTTGAGTCAATTTTCTCTTTTTGTGTGTGTGTTGTTACTTTCATTGATGTTTTTCCACTTAAAATCCCTTTAAAAATACATGATTATAGTGGTTTTGCAAAAGATTTGAAAGTTACTAAATAAACAAAAATTGGTTAGATGCAATGATACATAACTATAATTTTAGATAAATAGAATTGCAACTTTAAAATGAGCTTCCTTCCGCATCTTTGTGACATCCTGTCTCAAAACATATAAAAATGTATATATAGAAAGTCTATGGATGTAGTTCAGTGATAAAACACCCCTGTGTTTTATTTTAAGTTACATTTCCCCCAAACATAAAAGAAAAGAAATAAAGGAGAAAGTTGTTTTCTGCAACATTTGAGTCACATGTGGAATCTGAAAAAGTTGGACTGAGAGGCTGTAATTTGACAGTGTTGTCACAGCATAGTCAAAGTTTGAGTGTTGTGTTCCTGTGAAATCTCAAGATCATTTTGGAAGTGCTCACAAGTTTGTCATCATTTCAGTGTGGATTTTGTATATTTCTTTAGTAATAATGGGCTTAGATTATACTGCTTATGGATATTTTCCTGACCTTGGTAAAATTTTATATATTTGCAGAGTATATTCACCACAGTCTAAAAGTGGATTAATTTGTTATTTTAATTTCTTTCAGGAATGTCTCCTCATCAAATGCTAGAAATTTCAGCAGAGCAAGGAATAAACTATTTATGGCAAACCATGATAAATGGAAGGTATGGAAACTATGACAATAAAAATTTACTTTTAAAGAAGGAATGGAAAATTGTGGGACAGAGGGAAGGTCAGTAATTTATCTTAATGAACATAACAAATGCATGATGATTATTTAAAATGAAGTCAGTTTATGTTATTATATAACATCTCAGAAAACTCCTCAAAGTGACAATATGTGTCAAACCACGTATACAAGCAACATTTCAGGCCATTATGAAACTATCTTCAAAATACCTTCAAAAAAATAATCATTCAGCCAGTTCTCTCAGCTTTAAAAATATGATTAGAAATATTTATTTAAATAAAAAATCAAAACAATGATTAAATACTGATTAGTTATTTTTAAAAATGATTACTAATCTGTACATGAGTGCACATTAGACTAATGTCTGCAAATTATTAATATAATACTGCAGTTCTCCAATCTGAAAATTCTATGGTGTGATAAAAAAGTAATTTTCTACACAGTATAGGTGAATTGTTTCTGTTTTAAACACACCTATAGTATTTCCACTTATAGACATGGAAAACACTCAGATTATGGAAAAATGGAAGAATAACAGCGAGTTTCACTAGTTCATTTCAGTTGACAAGAACTATTCAGTAATTAAATATTTTTTTAGGTGGAAGTTTGATAATCATTGCTTTTTAAATGAAACGAGACGAAGAAGAAGAGGAGGAGAAGCAACTAGGTCTTTCTAGAAAACACAAAATAGTGCATTCCTTATCTGTCATGGATGGCAATTCAAGCAAAGGAAAGACTCAAGGAATTCTTGGCACAAGGCTCCCAGAATATCCAGCATCCCTGTGGCCTACAGGTCTGCATTAAGCCCCAAAAGCAGACTTGGGGGCCTTATTAAAGTACTTGGAAGGCTTCTGAGATAAGTCTGGGTGCAAGCGAAGCGGTTGAAAACACTTCTGGGTAAGGAGTAGCAGGATGGGTGTTGGGGCAGATTAGGGGAGGTGAAAGACTAAAGCTTGTAAATCAGAAAATTCTGCAGAAAATTAAAACCACCATACTTAGCAGGTAAGGTGACCTTTGAAGGAGGCATGGCTCACCATCAACCATCTCCCCTGTAGGGAACAGTGTTCCAGTCTCTCTTTGGCATATCATGAGTTTTTCTACACTTTCAGAAGCACATTTTTTGAAGACACTCCATTCTGGGACTCTCCCTGACTTGATAATTTGAGTCAAGGGCATCTATAAATTCATTTCTAATTTTAATTCCACTGGAAATGATCTTGTGTACATTCAGTGCTATTTAAAGGCTCATAAGTTAGCAAAATCCTCCATCTGATTGCTTCACTTTCCATAGCAACAACATCTTCAATAGAACTCCAAGTTGGAATCTGAAAAGATTTGCATATTTTGTGGGTTTTTTGTTGTTGTTGTTGTTGTTTGTTTGTTTGTTTGTTTTGTAGGATGGGGTTTGCTCTTATACATAGGAAGGAAAACATTTGAAGTGTCAAATCCAGAGACTTCCTGGATTACATCTATGTCTCCAGTAAGCTTAATACTGTTGTTATGAGATTATTCTGAGTCCATAGCCCTAATTATCTGGCCATCCCAAGGAATGTGCCTTCAACAAATGCAAAGTGTCTTCTTTCTCACTTTGGTTAGCTAGTTAAACATAGGGATTTTTAGCAAGATAGTGATAGTGATTTTTGCTAGAAAGTTAAGAATCCAACACAGAAAGGCAACTGAGAGAAAAGCATTATAGTTACTAAAGGTTTTGGCCAAGACACCAGCTGGCTTGTCCACTAGGAGGGGCCAGAACTTGGCATGAGCCAAGGTGTGCAGCACATGTACTCATTCTGGTAAAGGAAAAAGCCTGATTCAGATGGACATGTGGATTGGCAACCACTGGGTCTAGTTAGGGAGGAGCTGGCCTTTACAAGGGTGGACTTGAGACACAATAATATACTCCTGGGCATAGCTCAAGGGGTTAACATTGTGTCAGCATGACACAGCAAATGGAGTGTTTCACCTCCCACCCAGATCTTAGGCATTTTATCCTCCAGGGTTAGAAAACTACTGCTTCCTGTGATCTAGTCACTGGAATTTTGAAACTGCCTGAATCCTTAGGCACTTAACAGTTACTAGTGTTACTCTCTGACAAAAGGCAGAAGAGAGTGCCATCACTGCAAACAACTGAAGTCCAAAAGCAACAACTGTTATTGGGATGGCTTTAACCTGATTACTCAGAAATAATAATACACAGTGGTAATAAAGACTCTGAAAATTATTGATGTTTTTGTTCTTAAAGCCAATGTAATATGGGATTTTTCTTTCCAGGGGCCAAACCCAACAGTGTGTGTGTGTGTTTGTGTGTGTGTGTGTCTGTTCATGCATACAAGAAAACAGTATTTTAATTTTCCTGATTGGGCAACCCAGTCATGCACAGCTTTCCAATACTTCAGTCCCTAAAAGAAGGGCATGCAGTCATCTTCCAACTCAAAAATCAGTTTTTCTTCCTGATTTGTCTAAAGCTTTCATAAAAGTTTCTCTGACACGTTTTTAGTGCCAGTATAATACTAACTACCACTTGGTATTACAACATGCAACACTGTTTAAATGTGGTTTTCACAGATTCTTGTTTATAAAGCACTCTTTGGTGGAAGACAAGTTGCTTGAGTAGTTCACAGTGATTCTGCTGTAGACAATAACAAAACAAAAGCATTCAGGAGTGTCCAGGTACAGGTTGTCCTAGAGTTCTAGGCAGTGCAGTTCTTGCAATATGTAGCTGTAGCTCTTCTGTATATTGGGCAAGGTTGACCATCAGTGCCATGAACAGGGGGGTACTTCAGCCCGACTCAGCAGTGGATCAATCCTCTGCATCATGGAGTTGGCTGTGGCCCTTCATGGGGCCATGACCATGACCCAAAGCATATGCATGCTCAACAAGGCCCCCACCAGCCTGAAGCAGGTGCTGGTGGGTGAGGTGTGTGTGGCAGTGCTGTGGGAACGTGAAACTTCCCCTGAACCCAAGAAGGCAGCTGAAAATATGTTAGTCACTTTTGAGGATATATGTGTACCTTTAAATATTTCTCCACAGAGTTAATTAGAATTATAGGGTTTCTCTAAATAAATGACAATATTTGCTACTGAGTCCGGTTTATGTTTCATTTAGTTACTGGAATACTCTGAAATATAGCATTGAGTAAACATTCACTTAAACATTTCTATAGACAAGAGGTTAAAAAATAAAGAACATATTTCTGACTGTGATCAATCTCATTCTTATTTTACAAAAAGACTGATGTGTAGTTTTTCCTTGTGCTAAAACATGGAATTTTAATGAATGTGGGAAGATTTGTACTTACCTACTATTGCTTAAGATAAATTTAGATATAGATAATTAGATCTCTACATTTATGATAAATCATTCAAGATCTGTTGACAGGTCTGTACCCTAAGTAATTAGCACTATATTTATTTCTGTGTAAATCAGTATAATTCTGTGAAACTCATCAAAATTTAATGCTTTTTTTTAAGTCCTAGAAAACATCAGTGTGACCATTTAAAGAAGAAGGTTTATGAACACAATAAAAGTGAGAAAGTTTTTCATAAAGGCTCAAAATGTATCCATCCAAACTTTCATAACCAAGAAAAGAATTATCAATGTAAGGAATGTGAAAGAGCTTTAAATAAACTTGACAGCATTACTGAACATCACATAATTCATACTGGAGAGAAGCCCTACAAATGTAAAGAATGTGGCAAAGCTTTTAATCAAAGAGCACACCTTTCTCGTCACCAAAGAATTCATACTGGAGAGAGGCCATACAAATGTGAAGAATGTGGTAAAGATTTTAATCGAAAATCACACCTTATGCATCACCAAAGAATTCATACTGGAGAGAAGCCATATGAATGTAAAGAGTGTGGCAAAGCTTTTAATCAACCATCATCCCTTACTCGTCACCAGAGAATTCACACTGGAGAGAAGCCATACAAATGTACAGAATGCGGCACAGCTTTTGCTCTCAAGAAAACCCTTACTGATCACCAGAGAATTCATACTGGAGAGAAGCCATACAAATGTAAAGAATGTGGTAAAGATTTTAATCGAAAATCACATCTTAATATACACCAGAGTATTCATACTGGAAAGAAGCCATACAATTGTAAAGAATGTGGCAAAGCATTTAATCGAAGATCACGTCTTATACAACACCACAGAATTCATACTGGAGAAGACATAGAATGTAAAGATTCTTTTATTCCTACATTCTTGGCAAAGCCTTATAGGTCACCAGAGAATTTATACTGGAGGGAACCCATACAAATATAAAGAATGTGGCAAAACTTTCAGTCAAATTTCCAGCCTCAACGTTGACCAGAAAATTTATACTGGGGAAGAACCATACAAATGTGAAGAATGTGGCAGAGTTTCTAAGTATGTTTCAAGTGTTATGAAGTACCAGAGAATTCATAGTTGAGAATTTTTGCAAATCTATAAAATGAAAAGTTATTTAATGTACAATCACACCTTATTGATCACCAGACATTTTATACTAGAAAGACAACTTACTATACTAAAAAGAAATGTGGCAAAGTTTTAATCAAAACTCACCATTTAAAAATTATCAAAGACATTATAGTAGTGATTACACCCTACAAATGTAAACAATGTGACAAAGCTTTTAATGAAGGTTCACGTCTTAAAAAATCTCCAGATTGAGTATTAAAGAGAAGCCCTATAAATGCCAATGATACATCAGAGCTTTAGTCAAAATTTTTTAAAAAGCATACTCTATCAAAACCTAATGCATACAATGTGTGCAGAAAACCCTGTAACTTGCATGCCTTGCATATCAGGAAAATATACATTATTGAGGAAAATTTTGATCTATAAGAAATATAGCAAGGTGTTATATTGCATATGCTTCTGAATATAATAATTTTCAGGGAGATTATATATTAATAGAGAATGTGATATTACTTTTGTAGTAGCTTAAAATTTAATTGGCATAACTAGTTAATGTGATAGAAATAAAGAAATTCTTAGATAACACCATGGTACAGACTGTCAGGAACTGCCCTGGATGCAGATCCCTTCAATTTCTGATGCACCAGGTTCTGAACAATTACTGTCTTTAGTCTGGCATGGTAGTCCCAGGTCACAGTAACTTTGGAGTTACCCCAGCTAGGATAACAAGGTATGCTCCAGGAGTAGGTGTTACCCACTGAGGTTGAGTTACACTCACCTGTTCCTTTGTAATCCTAACCCTTTGTTCTTTTGGGGATAGAATGTTCCATGGAACTTCCCCTTGTGTATCTCCTATATAAGAATAAATAATTCCAGTGGCTCTCTCTTTCCATGGACCTTTAAGGTTGGAGAGCCATCACGGACTCTGAGAAGTTACTACTGTGTGCTTGTTGTGATTTTTTTTTTTTTTTTTTTTTGCCAGGGA
>NW_026005679.1:194259-243294 GCF_001458135.2 Marmota marmota marmota | reverse complement strand
TTTTTTTTTTTTTTTTGTCGTTTTCTTAAGTTATTGGAATAGTCGAATTTTGTGAAGCCAGAATTCAGTCTCCAGTTAGGGTAGATGGCAATAAATGGAGGCCCGATTGGGATTCCAGCATAAATTTTAGAAATTTAGTGGGTTTGGTATTTTTCTCCAGAAGTTAAGCCCAGTTAGGATTTCAGGGTATTATCAGTTAAGTTGGAGAAAATAAGTGAATTAGAAGAAAAACGATGTAACATTAAACTTATAATATCTGGATTTTTTTTTTTTTTTTCCTTTAGAAACAGCAAAAATTTTACTTTCTGCAACTCTGGGGAAAATAAATAGACATAAAAAATGAGAAATTAGAAAATTCAAACTACCACAGAAATTAAGATGATAAGGAATATGTTGCTAAGTTTTGCCCTCTTCCATGGGAAAAGTGATTTATAGATTTTTTTAAAAATTTTTGTATTTTGAAATATTAGGTAAAGATTTTCTGAGTTATATGTCAGGAATCCACACTTGGAGAGTGAGAAAACAAAAGAAAAGTTGTTTTTTATTGTTGTTGGTTTTTGTTTGTTTGTTTAATGGTAAGATTGTTACAAGGTGGGGGGGTGGATTTTTCTACTTTTAAAGAGGCATTTATTTTTTCCAGCTGTTTTGGGACAGATGCAGGGCTTTGACCGCTGCCCCCTGTGGAGCCGCCAGATAATTCTGCCACTTGAAAACACTAGTTTAACTGGGCACACGTTGCCTTAGAATTTGGTAATGGTGGCATCATCTGCTGAGGGGCGCATTTTTTTATGTTAAAAGAATTTTTGAGATGCTCCCAGGAGAGTGAGCACTAAGGAAACAAAATGCAGGGAGATGGTCCTTTGAGAGAAGACTATCCACTTACCCTGGCTCCACAGTTCACAGAGTGGGAAATGACAAAATTTTGGCATGGCCATCCAATCACAGGCCCACTAGCACCAGCATAAACTGTTGGCACTTCCCTGGCAGTATCCCAAGCAGGAACACACCAGGTAAGACCTGGACATCTGGGAAAATTTGGGGAGCAAACACAAGGGCGGGGTCACAGGGCAAACCCAAGCTGGAGTCAGCAGCTGCAGCCATGACCATCAGCCCCGCTTCTCCTGCCTCATGCCAACTGGCCCGTTAGCCAGGGGAATACAAGGTTACCGCTTCAACCTCCCGGACCCTGGGAGAATGGCGAAGTGCCACAAGATGTGGGTCGCAGAGGGACTACAGGTGGGGGAAGGTAGACTGATTGAAGGGAGTATGACCCATTGGGGAAGTTTCCAGGGCACTTACCCCGAGCAGGACCCTATGGTGGGCAACAAGCCCAGCCCCCATGGGGTGAATGTGGATGCAAAGCCCGCCCCAGTAGGGAGAACCCATTTCTTGCACTGCCACAGTGTCAGGTGCAGCCACAGCTGCTGGCAATGGCCATGCCCACTGGCCATATGCTGTTTTCTCACCATGACAACCACTGGCAAAAGCAGACAGTACACGCCAAGCTACCATGGGGTTTGGCCAGATCTGCTGGTAATAGCACATGCGGATACACAAGGTTTCAAACAGGGCTTTTTGGTCCTGGCTTGCAACCATTAACCTGTACTTTCTGTTTCACACAGGGCTGCTCCGGAAGCTACACAGAGCCTACATTTTACTTAAGAATGCCCACCTGTAAATACTAACAAAAGATATCCTTTTCAGGCAAAATTTAGTTTCACGTTCCTGCCTGTATGTGTTCTCAAACTAAAAAAAAAAAAAAAAAATCTGATTTTTATCCCTCACCAGGTTCTTAGAAACTTTTTATAGCTGTTTTATTAAGAAAAGTTGCAGAGGTACTATAGTAATTATAAGAGGTTATAAGGATTAGTGTTCTCCAAATTAATGTTGTACATGACACCTACTTAAAGGATAATATTCTGAGATATAGAGATATTTTAAGACATTCTCTCAGAGATTGGGGGGTTCTACTTAAATTGTTAGGATGAATCAGCTAGTCTATATTCTGGGAAATTACAATAATCAATAAAAAGTATCTAATTTTCATATCTAGCCTCAACTACTATCATCAAAGAAGGGCTTAAAAAATTGAAAGATTGAAGGAACCTCTAAAACTTAATATAGACCAAAACAAATTGAGAGAGATTTTTTAAAAGGTCCAAATAAATGTACTGTAGGGTTTCAGAATGTATGCCAGATGTCTAATCTTACCTAGAGAAATATGCTAGCACTTGGCTAAACAATGAAATAGAAGGCCATCTTAAAAACAGTTTTAAAGGAGATTTATCTTAACCATGTCCCACTAACACAGAATAGGGACAAGCCTGACAGTTTGGAGCAGACAGTTCTCCAGGACAGATTGGTATCTAACAGATAAACAAAATGCCTAAAATATAATTTTAGGGGCTGGGGCTGTAGCTCAATGGTAGAGTGCCTGCCTCACACATGTGAGGCACTGGGTTCAGTCTTCGGCAACACATAAAAATAGAAATATTTTGTGTGCAACTACAACTAAAAAAACAATTTAAAGAGTTTTTAAAAAATCATAATTTTAGTAAGTCTTTAGAAAAATTCTACTATTTTTCATAGAGAGACTTTAAAAAGATAATACAGTACCTTCAACTTATAGGGGGCCACCCATTTGAAAAGATGTGTTTATCTCCAGTTAGTCCTAGATATTCCAAGGGATTTACAAAGGTGAACATAATTCTAGCCAAGTTTAGATGTTACAGCATAGTTAAATGCAGCCCAAATGAAGAAACAGAAAGACAAACGCAGAGATTAAAATGGTAGTCATAGCTCCAAGAGAAATAAATTTCCTGGGTAAAATGTTTGCTCCTAAGTTACAGATTTTGAAACCCCCTTAACATTAAAACAGGGCCTTACTTCAAGCACCTGGCAACAGTTTATTACTGAAAAAGAAAGGAAAAAAAAAAAGTCTGAAAATAGTTATGCCTAAAATATTAGATAAACAGCCATAAATAAATCAGCTCAATAGTCAATAGCATATTTCAATAAAAAAGCTAACATAATAGACCTTTTCTCAACTTTAATAATATCTGACAATGTCCTACATACATTGATATTTTAAAATTATTAAAACCATAATTATACATAATTATTAGCTAATTTTACTACATTAAATAAGGTATTAAGGGTGTTCATACAACTGTTTTTTTTTTAATGCACAAAGATTATTTGTAATAGATCCCTAAAAATGTTATTGCTAGCTCAGTGTCATATAAATTCTAAATTAGATCACTGTCTTAAACCACATTGTGGACTTGTTTTTACCCATTAACATTTGAGATACTAATTCCCCCTACTTAGGTCAGCACTAAGTTGATAACCATAATGCCAGTTTTTCATGGATTCATAGATAAAAGACTGTTCATTTCTCTATTTCATTCTTTATTAATTGTAATAAACAAAATATCTTCTCTAGGCTTATTTAACATATGTACTTCCTATTTTGGATAGATGTCTATATATTTCTCATGTCCCTAGTAAAGACCACCAATACTACATTAATATCTCTTGTCTCTTGCTTCTTTCCAAATTAAGATAAATATTTAAGTTAATCTAGAGCTAATTTCAGCCTGCAAATATTTATATACAACTTATTGTATTCTTTATTTTTGGTAATTCTGTTAAAGTCAAAATCAAGTCATACATTTAGTAAAGGGTAAGTTTCTATTTACCTTGTTCCCATTAAATAACTTCTGTCAAGTTTCACAACCAGCTAGAGATAATAAATCTTTTCTTATTATTTAAATACTTGTACTACATTAAACATTGCCTGTATAACTTAAAACTAATGATACTATGGCTTATGCCAAGCCTCTACTCAATTTTTATTAAATAAAAAGATGGGAAAAGAGAACCCCACGACACATAATAGATGTTACAAAATATTTTTTAAATTTTTCTTAATTGTGATATTGGGAGTCTTACTTCTTCTGAACATGATTAGTAAGTTAAATCAAATTTCAAAAGAGTTTAAACTGGTCATTGTGGAAAGGTTGAAAAACCTCACACAGGAAGATAAATTTCCAGCTGCATAGTTTACAGCCATGCAGCTTCATGGGCTTGTCAGGTAAGTAAAAATTATGAACAAACATCCATGGACCCATTTCTAAAGTCCACCCTCAAAGAAAAATAAACACACACACACACACACACACACACATTGTAGTTAGACACAATACTTTTATTTTATTTATCTTTATGTGGTGCTAAGAATTGAACCCAGTGCCTTGTACATGCTAAGCAAGTGCTCTACCACTGACCCACAAACACAGCCCCTCAGGTCCACCTTTGATGTTCCTTGCAGTGAAGACTGGAAAGTCTAGGCATGCAACTAGATGAATTTTACTGATTGTAATCGTCAGTTATAGCTATATGTTGATCTTATGGTAATCAGGCTGTCTGGCAGTATCTTTTGAGAAAAAGACAGTATATGATAACCCTAAACAAGCCAATTATGCTGATCCTTACAAATTAAGACTATATATATATATATAATTGTCAAAATAGAAAGATAGTTGAAATAGAAATTTTCTATATAGGCCAGTTATTTACATAAAATATCCAACAATGTATTATTGCCCTAATAATTCTGTAATAGAAATTGGCACATTTTCTAAATGGATAGGTTTGGCCTATGTATTGTCAATATAACATAAGGTGTCTAGAAATGGTCTCCTACAATGACATGAAGATGACATAACTCTTAGAAACCTGAATTTTCAGTGAGACAGCACTCAAAAGGATGTTTTGATGTTTGACTTCTACCTTCAGAGTGTTTACATTACTGTCAGAACTAAAAGACTCCTTAAATGTGAGAATTGGAAAGATGGTTAAATATTCTGTAACCTATAAAAGGTACAACTTGCCTAATTGTATCACTTTTTATAGTAGGATGAAAAGGACATTGATCCTCATCAATGTCTCTTTGTCCTGTTGCCAGCTAGCATGCTGAAGTTAAAATTCAGGCCTTGAAACAGGTGCATGCCAATTAACCAGACCTAGGCAAGTTCTTAATCTCATGATCAATGAAGTGACTACTTAAAATATTCATTGTTCCTATACTACATCTTCTGTGGCTATGTTTTAAAACTTATAACATGTAAATTTTCTTAATAATTTGACTTAAATTACTTCCAAGAACCTTCATAGTCAGGTAAGTGCTAATGGAAGGATTGAAACTAAGTTAAATGTTCTAGAAGCCACTGTAATGAGTAATGCAAATGACCCCTCTGCTCTAGGATTTGCGGAAAGGCTTAAATGCTATGCCAAATAAAAATGTCTGTGTTACTATGGCCAAACAGAATGCTTCCAAATAAAATTGGGAAAAGATTAAAAATCTTCTGATGAGTTTTTGGCAGAGTAATCATAATAACCTGGATCTTCCAAAGCTAATTAAATGACCTTAATCCTAAATATGCTGAAACATTCTATATAGTATATTATTGAGATGATATGTTTTCTACTAATTTTATTTATATCTCAAGAGTAGGTCATGATCTTCTCAGAACAAGAGTCTAGTGATTACAACATAAATTCCCAGTTGCCTTTTTTTTTTAAATTTTAAGAAAAGGGAAATATGTCAGGAGCTGCCCTGGATACAAGATCCCTTTCAGTCCTGATGCACCAGGTTCTGAACATATTGTCTTTAGTCTGGCACAGTAGTGCCAGGTCACAGTAATTTGGGTATTACCCTAGCTCGGAAAACAAGGTGTGGCTCCAGAATTAGGTGTTATCCACTGAGGTTGAGTTACACTCATCTGTTCCTTTATAATCTTACTCCTTTGCCATTTGGGGGATAGAATGTTTTGTGGAATCTTCCCTTGTATGTCTCCTATATAAGAATAAACAATTTCAGTGCCTCTCTCTCTTCCCATGAACCTTTAAGGTCACAGATTTTGAGATGGTACTTTTGTGTGTTTGTATGCTTTCTTTGTTGGTTTCTTAATTTTTTAATAGTCAGATTTTGTGAAGCCAGCATTAGGTCACCAGCTAGGATTGATGGTGATAACAGACATTTTAGATCTAAAAAGATATTTATTACAAATCTAAAATTACATCTTTGTTGTTATTTTTTTATTTGTCAAGTTGCACTTTTCTTCTTTCTTCTCTCATGAAATGATCACATAGAGAAAGCAAAATCTTTAGGAACTGCCATCCAGTTCTTGGAGAAAAGTTAGAAATACTGCAACCATTTAAAAATGTAACATGGGGAAAAATAGTTGATAAAGCAAAGAGGTAATTCTGGTATTCAGAATATGAATAGAGCCAGGTGCAGTGACCATACCTGAAATCCCATTGTCTTGGGAGGCTGAGGCTGGAGGATAATGATTCAAAGCCAGCCTCAGCAAGGGTGAGGGGCTAAGCAATTCCGTGAGACCCTGCCTCTAAATGAAATATAAATAAGGCTGGGAATGTGGCTCAGAGGTTGAGTGCCCATGAATTCAATTTCTGGTACACCCCTCAAAAAAAAAAAGTGAATATAAACAGAAACCTGGAGATGTAGGAATTCATTCTGAGACTGAAGGGCTGCCATATTAATATATTTATAGATCTAATTTTCAACCAAAAATATCAAAAAGTTGTACGAAGAAACTGGACATGTGGTACATTCAAAGGCTGAATAAACAATAAACCAATAGAATCCATCTCTCAGGAATGGCACTCCCCAATCATAAAATATTTCTGCTGCAGCCCCGAAACATGATAGCAACCACATGGCTTGTACTTTAAAGATGGGGGCGTGGTTTGTATGTGATTTTATGGCAGCATTAAGGCACATAAGGATTTTTAAAAAATGTTCCAGGACAATAGTGGCCCAAACAAAGAACATTTTTTTTTTTAGTGTCGTTTTACTTTTGAAAGAAAATGATGGGCTTTGTTCAAAGATAATTCTCTTCATTTCCCATGTATGCAAACATAGGAGAATGAATTTGCTGTTTTTGTTATGGACTGTTGGTTCAAGGTGGTTTATGCTAATGAAGAGCCTTGGATAACATCAACTTTAAGAAAACATTTTAGTGCAGAGGGATTTGAGACTTCAGCAAGGGAAGAACAACACCCAACACATCAAAGGTTTTGGAGATCCAAGGAAAATACTGTGCCTGAAGTCTTCAACCTACATGGAGAGAGGCCCTTAAAGCCAATTGTACAGACTTCAAAAGAGAAGTGATGGATGGGCCATTGAGGGGTTTCATTAATCATTCCATGCTTCATCCATGATGAATATTGATTGCCAACATCCTGGATAATTCTTTTCTGAAATACATCATCATGACTTAAAGCTAAAGCCAACTCTAAACTTGCCCCCCCCCACCTTTTTTTTAACCGTAGATTGAACTCAGGGGTACTTAGCCTCTGAACAACACACCAAACTCTATTTTGTATTTTACTTAAACTGTGTCTCACTGAGTTTCTTGGGGCCTCACCGAGTTGCTGAGCCTGTGTTCAAATTCATGATCCTTCTGCCTCAGCCTCCTGAGTTGTGGGGATTACAGGTGTGAACCACTGTGCCCAGGAAATTTGTTGCATTCTTATGACCATGTCACAGTCATTGTGCCCTGTAATGTATCACTGCCTTATCTCCAGATTGTGCTTGTAGGATTGGTAAAAGGTCTAGGTTCTGTGTGTTCATATTGACATTGGGACAGCTGTGCCCCAAACTTTATTGTTTAAAAATACAGAATAAGAATGTAGATCAAAGTGAAATAAAATATGATGTGAGGAAGCTGAAATCAGAATCATGGAGGGAGTATGGAATTGGGACCTCCTACTCAAGAGGCAAGAGTCTTCTCATCTCACTTGAATATAGCAGAAAGGCTTGTGTATTAGCCTGTTGTCTTCTTCTATGACAAAACCCAGGAGACTGGGTACTTTACAGAAAGAAGAACATTATTTCATAGTTTTGAGCCCTCACAAGTATGCCACCCACATGGGCTCAATTCCTGAGTGGCCCTGTGCTGTCATAAGGGGGTGACTGGCATCATTGTAGAAATGTATGTGAGAGAAATCACATGTGAGTTTCGAAGGTAAAGAGTAGACTAGGGGAAGTTCTGTCTTTTATAACACCCCTTTCAGAATTAGCCAGGGGCCCAAAAGAATTATCTTGATCACTTCAATTGGCAAACTTCTCAAAGGCCTGTCACCTCCAACAGGCCTTGCCTCATAAGGGCCCTATCACCTCTTAACACTGCAACACTGGACATCAGGCTTCCAATAGAAAAACCTTGGGAGACACACCACATCCAATGGGAAGGTAATGCATTTCTATAACAGGGTCAACACTTTCAAAATTTTATGAAAATGGACATAAAGGCATAGGCAGCAGTGAACTCAACCCAGAAAAGAAAGAACTAGAAATTCCTTTGCAGAAAACCTAAAGACCAACCTCAGCATAGACTAAATTTGCTTCATACAACTATTTCTGATAAACACAGCATACTGGTACTCAGGAGAATGGGAAGTCACTAGACAAATGCAGGGGGAGAAATAAGGTTGTAGGTTTAGACTGCAAACAGGGGACAACATACCCAGGCAGAAACCATGGAGAAACTTTCTTGTGATAGAAAGTCTTGTGACAGCTTAATCCCAGCTCTGGGATTTGAGTGCTTCTTCAAACATTCCTACTATTAGAGATTTCTCTCCCTATGCATTTTTTTATTCCTGCCTTCAGGTCACATATGACTCCCTGGGCATATGGAGCTGCCTAGGGTACTGCTCAAACATTCACATTTTGAGAATAGTCAAGTTGGCACATAAACTTGGGAAGACTTGACTTTCCTGGAGACATCAATTTCATAGAAATTGGCTCCACATGAAATCCATATAAAAATCTACCTACCCATGGCTGTAGGTAAAAACACACCAAATAGTAAATACTCAGGGTGAACAATTCAGAAAATCTTGTATATGATATATTGACTATGTTAAAGGTACTGTATTCCAGTTAGGAGTTTTGTTGCATGATTAGATCATGACTGTTCTTGACATGGGGGAATATATGTATCTATTTGAGATAAGAGATAAATGAGTTTGTTCAATTGTAGTGACAATTTCACTCTATCTTATGGTATTGTTTTGTTTACCTTAAAATGCACAGTAAAATTTGTTTTCAAAAATTTGGTCAAGTACTTGAGTAGATATATTTTCAAAAAAGACAAAGTGCTCAGTAGATACATTAAATATGCTCATAGTGACACTAATCAGTAAAATGCTCAAAAATATGAGGAGATATTACCTCACTATTTTGGGCGGGTTAATATTAAAAATACCAGAGATAACAAGTATTGGCAGTAATATGGAGCAAAGAGAACCTTGGGCAGGTTATTTGTGAGATTATGTAAATCGACACACCCACCATGGAAAACTACGTAAAGGTGCCTTGGAAAATTGAGAGTAAAACTTACACGTGATACACCAATCCCCCTCCCTGGAATGCATCTAAAAGAAAATAATTTATCTCTCACAGAGACATCTGCATCTCCATGTTTCTTGCAGTACTGTTCACAACAAGCAAGACAGAAGCAAGGAAAGACGTAGCGTCCACCAGTGGATGACTGTGTGTAGGTGATGTGGAATGTCCACTAACGTTCAATGGAATGTTATTGAGCCTTCTAAATAGGTAAATTTTGTCCCTGTGCTGATGTAAGTGAACACTGAGGACAGTATTGTGACATAAATCAGACAAGATTACAGTTTGATCTCTCTTATGTGACATCTAATAAATCAACTTCATAGAAATAGAGTGGAATGGTGGTTGTAAAGAGGTGGGTAGTGAGGGACACAGGGAGGTTGTTTAAAGTGCACAAAATTCCATTCTAACATCGATAAATTTGGGGGATCTGCTGTATAACATGGAGAATGAAGTTAATAATACATTTTTGTATACTTGATATTTGCTGTGAGATCTTAAATATCCTCACCACACATACATCTTAAGTGATAGATATGTTAATTAAGAGGCTCTGGTAAGCAGTTTACAATATCTACTTATGAAAGCTCCATGTGTTGTACACCATGTATGTGTACAAATGTATTTGTCGGTCACACCTCAGCAGAGCAGGACTGAGTCTGCACATACCCTATTTTCAAGCATGCTTGGTTCTTCATTCTGAGCTGCAGCCTTCACACTGAACTTCCACCCATCCCTCACAGCCATGAAGACATTCCACATCCCAACTCTCACATGCACAACTGTGTCCTGACATTTAATGTTCATTTTTCTGTGGTGCCTATCCTAGGGACCTCAGAACTGTCCTTCTTCCTCCCATTACCCCAAGACCCATTATCAGTTCTCTTCTTTTTTATTTGCTTTCAATTCCATTACCTCAGTCCATCCCCATAGCTCCTGGGTCCTACACAACCAAATGTCCAAGATCAACTCTCAGTCCATCCCCATAGCTCCTGGGTCCTACACAACCAAATGTCCAAGATCAAACTCCAAACTGATTGCCACCAACCCCACCATCCTCCACCTTTCTTCTGGTTGCATGCCTCTTTATATCACTTCTTTCCTGTGTGCCTGGTTTTAAATCAAGACACTTTTCCTTTTTTCCACTGGTATTGTTTTGTGTCCCTTAGTTATACCACATGGTTGTAAAGACTCATACTTAGTCTTAATATCTAGAAGTGTACATCTTTTAGTTTGCTTTTCCTGGTGTTTCTCTTGCACTTTGGGCCATCACGGCCTCCTTAGCTCTCTACCTACTTTGTCTCCCCCCCCTCAATACTCTTGTCATTTGTCTCTTCCAAGAAACATTGTGTCTCTCTAGATACACCTCTTTGTCATATTCTGGGCCTGTTTTGGACAAGTACTTAATCCAGGACCTGATACCCCAGCTTTATTCACAACTTCTCACCACACGTATGTATGAATGCCTCTGAGGCATTGAATCTTCTACAAATTTTTCAATCCGGTGAGCTTCAACATTTTTCATGTTCACTCTTCATCCTCAGGACCACCTTAATTCCTGTGAAACCATGTACCCCATGTATCTTGTACCTTCTGGGCCCTATGTCTTTATGTTCCTTGGCTTTTTACCCATGTGTGCCTACACCTAGTCATGCCAATGAGCTTTTCCTGGATACTTAATGAACTTTGTCTGTGTCCTCTACATTACAGGATTTGCACAATCAAATTTCCCAATCCCCCTATTCCCCATGTTCTTATTTAGTACCACTTCAATCTAATACCAGTTTACTGTTACTACACAAAACATACCTGCATTTATACCACAGGTTTTCACCTGTATGATAAATCTCACAGCATTTGTTAAGGTGACATATTGTAAATAGTGTCCTTGCAGGATTGGAGAGATTTATAATAATTGAAAGGGTTTTTGTACTGTGTTCACCCATCATACTTGCTGCAGAATTAATGTTAGCAGCCCTGGCATATCTTAGAGTTACAGATATGTTGGCTTAAGCAGGTCAAACCATCTTATCCTGTTGCTGTCATTGGTGAGTGAGAATTTTTCTACATTTTTTATGGATATTGTTTTGTTTCTCCCTCCTGTCAGTAAGAGGTAAATATTGGTAGAGCATATTTATTCACAAAATTATGATATGAATTGACATCCAATTATGCAAATGAGTCCAATTAATTAACCCATATTTGTGCAGATGAATTCAGTGACTTTCAAAGTGAACAACTAGCATCACCTAAATTTCTCTAAACAACAAATTCTATGAAATATATGGATTCAGATGACTGAAAAAATCCTAGTATTTCAACTTTCAAATGCCACACATGTGCCAGTTTGCATGAATGTCTCCTGTTATAAATATCATTCACTAACCTTGCTTCCTTGAAACAAATTTACTTAGGTATTAATTAACTCACATTTTTATCTTCTTAAATCAGTGAATATTTGCTTCTGCCATACAATCTTTCATGTTTTATGTTCCGAAGCTGAGGATATAACCTGGGAATGTGGCACAATTACTGTGATAGCACTTGTTTTCCTAACACACAATAAATGAGTCAGGGTGTAGCTCTACAGATGTGGAACCAGTCCTGTCTCATTGCACATAACTCACCATGGGACATGTGCCTCAGAGCTATAGTTCCAACTCAATGCATTTGCAGTTATTAAAATATTTAAATGTTCCTTTATATAATTGACATTGCATATTGTATTAGTCAGGGTTCTCTAGAGGAACAGAATCAACAGGAAGTACAATTATAAAAGGATAATTTATAAGATTGGCTTATATTACTGGAAGGTGGATAGTCAACAATGGCCATCTGCAGGTCAGACAGCTGGAAGGAAGAATCAGTAGATGCAAAGTCCAAGAGGTTGAAGCCTGGGCCTGAACAAGAGAGATTAGCAGTGCTACTCTAGTTTGAAACCAAAGGTTTCTGGAGAATCACCTTTGGAAGAGTAAAGAAGCAAGAGTCTGATATCCTCAGATGATGGTAGCAGCAATCAAGAACCCATTCAAGAAAAAGTCAACCATGCATCTGCTGCTGCTTCCTTGTTCTTCCAACTTTTATTCCATCCAAGTCATCATCATATTTGGTGCAGCCCATTCTTAGGGAGGGTCTCCATTTCAGTTGGCTATCCCACATGCCAACCATTTCTAGACACATAGACATACCCATAATCCTCTTAATCCTAGGTATCTCTTAATCTGATGAAGCTGACAATTCAAATTAACCATTACACATGTAGAATAAATATTTATAATCAATGGGAAACTTTTTTTCCAATAATAAATTCCAAAATACTACTAGTTTAGAAGATAGTAGGAATATAGAAAAACAAATAGAAAAAAAAAAAAAAACAGAACTTGATTAATAGAAGAACTCCACTTACTAGCTTTAGGGAAACATGGTGGTTCATGGCACCCTCTCTTTAAACACTGACAATTTCAAAACCCCTCTCTGCACCTAATCAGAGTAAGACTTTGAGACTTAACCTCTGTGTACCCAAATTCTCCTTGTAATCATGAAAGTAATCTCAGCCCCTGCTTCATGTTGAGAAGATTAAAAAATCACCATGTGCTGCATTTAGAGCAGGGATTTTTACACATTTTGTGGTTTAATTCTTAATTAAAGCATCATGAAACCTGCTAGTGAGAATGAAACCTTAAGTTCAATTTTGCAATTCCCACTTGAGAGAGGGCAATGTTGGATTTTGGTTGACAGGACACAGATAGCCCAGAACTCCCATTCCCCTGCAGGACCCTCTGGGAACTGGCAGGATGGCAGCCAGTGATGAGGCTGTAGGAATCATCTTCCTGTCACAGACTGTGGTTGGAGTTCTGGGCAATTTCTGTCTTATCTATTACCTGTTATTTTCTTCACTGGGTGCAGGTTAAGGCCTACAAATTTGATTCTTAAGCACTTGATGTGGTCAATTTGTTAATTCTCCTGCATAAAGAAAGTCCCCAGACAGGGGCACTTTTCAGTTTGGAAGTTTTCCTTGGTGATTTTGGATGTAAGCTGCTTTTCAATGTTAACAGGATGGGCAGTGATGAGTCCATTGTTACCATATGCCTTCTAAGTGTCTTCCAGGCTACCATTTTCAGCCCAGTGAATTCAGATGGGCAGAGCTTTAAAGTGAAAACTCCCAGTACATTGGTACCTCCTTATACCTGAGCTGGATCCTGTAACTCCTTGTAAGTATGCCTTTCTTACTTACATGACTGGGAAAGGGAGCTCCAAAAATGTCAAGATCTTGGTAGATTTTCTGGTGCTCTAATGACAAAGCCCTAGAATCATTGCTTGCAGCAATCCTGTCACTCCCTGATGCTGTGTGTGTGTGTGTGTGTGTGTGTGTGTGTAAGCGGGGGTGCTCATGCTCTAGGCCAGCAGCTCCATGGTGCACATTCTGCACAGGCATTACCAGAGAATGCAGCATGTCTGCCCAGGTCCTCCCCTGAGTACAACAAAACAATTCTTGTCCTAGTGAGCTCTTTTGTATTTTTATACACTTTCCAGTATCTTAAATAATCCCAAATTGTTCCTGATAATTTTGGCTGCAATAATCTCTGGGTGCTTCCCAGCTTTCAACCCCTTTTTGCTAATAATCAAAGACACCAGCACATTCAGGCTAGTTTGCATGTATAAAAAAAATCTTAAATTTCTAATTTATGAGGAAAATGTAAAATATGTACTCTATAAGGTTTTGTACAATTTGTCATATCATTTGTGAGTGGTGGTTTAGACACATACCCTCGTATGTTATAAATGTGTGTGTATGGTTTTATATGTGTTTGTGAACATGAACATGCACACATGCATATATCTTGATTGTTATGATCTGTCAATAATAATTCTGAAAAATTATATGTAAATTTTATACTTAATTAAAACTATTTCAAACTGATTTCACATAATTTCATATTTTCTTGTTTTTCTGATAGATTAGTCATGTTAAAAATGTGGAAAGAATTTTTCATTTGTCTACTTTCATGTTTATGTCTTAGCTCTGTGTTAATGTACTCCAATGATATTTGCCTTTAGCAGGTAAATTTAGTTATTTTTAATACAGTATAAGGAAAGTAAAAAGAGAAACAGAGACAAGATGCAGCAGAAAGGTAGTTGCTCGTCCAAGCAGCTGCATTTATTTATACCAATAGGTTACATTAGGTCATTACTGCCATAACTACATTATAGTTTATGGTATCAGTAAAGTGGCTTATTCTGCAGTTACATTCTACAGTTACAATATGCAATGTTAGGAGCTTTGTGCAGCTCTCAAGAAAGTCCATTGTCTGAAGTTACTGTTAGATGGGCAGATCCAGGATCAGCAGAGCTCAGTGAAACATTGTGGTTATCTAGCAAGCAAGTTCCTTTATTCACAGGAGCTATGTGCCTGAGATCAAAGTCAAGGCTGATAAGACTATAGAACAGAGCAGGGCATTGCCATTACTGCTAGATGGTTCACATGTATTCGTTATCTTACTAGTTCCTAGTAAAAACACTGCAGGACATTCTAAGGGTAGTAAAATAGTGTTTGTTACTCCCGAGGAGTTTGCTCACCAGAGGAATGTTCCTCTATAATATTTCCAAGATCAGAATCCCTACAATATAGAAATGGACAGAATGGGAAGCAATTGTCCACTAAAAACCCCTGCTCTGTTTCATATATTTCATGTCCACCTTGATAATATACATTAGGTGTAATTTTTTATTGTTACAAATGATTTTTAAATCACCAATAAACCATCAAAGCAGCTTTATGTACAAATCAGTCATAAATTACTAAGTAAAATTTTATAAAGTATATACACTTTTGCCTTCAGCTTCTTCTACATCAAAATACAATCTTGTCCATCTCAAAGATTCCTCTTTGTGCCTCTACCATAATCATATTCAACAGGGACCAGTATGTGACATTAAATACCATAGATCACTTTCATTTTTTGTACTTTCTATAAATGAAAATGATCAGCTTCAACTTTTTTATATTTGACTTAGAAAATTGTATTTTAATTGTAGTTTGTATTTTCATATTTGGTTGGTAATAGAATTCAACTGCAGGAATATTAATTACTTCATGCCTTCCTCTCTGGACACATAAGTCCTCCCCCCTCAAAAAAAAATGTTCCATGTGCTGGAAGCTTTGCACCCAGTGTGAAGGTTTTGGAGGAGGTGGAAACTTTGACGTGTGGATGTAAGCACAAGGTGGCTGGGTCATTGAGAGGTCATGCTTAAAGGGATAAATGGTAATGTCTGGAGTATATCAGTTCCCATGAAATTGGGCTGTCTTACAGAGTGTTCTGGTGTCTCTGCTCTCTCGCTCCCTGTCCTGTCCTGTGGTCTATTCTGTATGTGCTCCCACTATTGTGATTTCACCTACTCGTAATTCCTCAAAGAGTTGAGCAGATGCTGGCACCATACTCTGGCATCTCCAGAACTGTAGGTCACTAAATTTCTTTGTCAAGTACTCAGTCTTGGGTATTTGGTTATTGCAACAGAAAAAGATAACATGACATGGTCATTTTTTAGTTTGAAGTATCATGATGAGGACTCACCTATAGTTTCACAGTGTGTTTTTAATGATAATTGTAAGAGTTTCTGCTGTTATGTGTGTAAAGGTGATTGATTCATTGATTATAGGTTTACATCTCCTTGGCTTTAGAATATACTGACTGAGTTTATCAAATGTTTGTATGAGATTCAACCAAGTAGAAGCTCTTATTTTAATAGAAATACTTTTATATGTCTTTATTTAATGTTAATAACATAGGTTCTGTTAAACATAGATGCATATACTAAGACATACATGCATAGGGAGGTGGTTCCCTTCATTTTCTTCAAGGACATCAATTAATAACTTAAAAATTTACATCATAAAACCATTCAGAATCAGCTTTTTATATATGTTGGTAGTTATTTAAGTCTTTTAAAAAAGTAAACAATAAATTTCAATGTTTTCTGAAAATGTACAGTAGATACTTTTTTCTCTCATTTATCATCATATATTCTATATTTTAAAACATCTGGGAAATTATTTTGAGAAGTTTTGCCCTAAGACATGGTAGCTATTTGAGAGACAAGTATGCCTAACCTGATTTGAAGAATGTGCACATTGTATTCAAATATCGTGTGATACCCTATGAATATGTACAATTTTTAGTATCATTTAATAATAAATACCTTTGGCTGGCCAGAGTGGTGCATGCCTATAATCCCAGTGGCTTGGGAGGCTGAGCTAGAAGGATGAAAGTTTAAGACTAGTCTCAGAAAATAAGTGAAGCACTAAGCAACTTAGCTAGAGCCTGTCTACAAATAAAAAGGCCTGCAGATGTGGATCAGTAGTGAACAGCTCCTGGGTCAATCCTTGCTACCAGTAATAACAATAGTAAATTAATCAATTAAAACTTTCCTTTTGTTTCATAGTGTCATTGGCTCACATACTTACTGTCTTCAATTCCAGCAGTAATGTAAAAAGAACCTCTCATACCTTATATCTCTGACTGTGTCCTCTGCTGCATCTCTGTATTCTGCTTTAAGGGCCCATGTAAATAGAGTAGGACAATCAGATACCAGTGTGTATGCCAGTGTATAAGAGAAAAATATCTCCCCCTCTATGATCTGCCAATCAGCAGTCTTAGCATCATCTTTAAACCCCAGTTAACCCAATGTAACCTCAGGAGTGACTGCAAGAGCATTCTCCAAGTTGTCTTGGAACAACCCTGTTCACAGTCCCACATTATCCCTTGTAGTTCTCAGGACAACTGCAAAATATACTGAGAAGGTAACACCATAAGCTAGGAAGAAACTAAGTGGAACAACATAACTTCTATTCCAGTTTTCCTAGAATCAGTATGTCCTTTAATGATTTAGAGTGTTGTGGTTCTAGGGCATAAAACCCAAGGTGGACATCTTCCTGGGGTCCTTCAGCTTTGGTGTAAGTGGAGCATACTTGGATGAAACTGAATCCTCTGTGTGGAGCCTTCATGACTGCCAGGGACAAGCTTGGAATGAATCCAAAGCTTCTGCATGCCCTTGCTCCCTGTCCATAAGTAATAAACCTGTCTCATGTACCCAGGGTGTGTGGATGTTCTGTTTCATCAGACTAAAAGAAGTTGATTTCCAGTCCAAAGTGAATTTGCTTTACAATAATATCTGGGGTTGGGAATTTTCTATGGCATGTTTTTGAATTTTAAAAACCATAGAAATTGTAAATATACCTACAAAAATTTACCCTTAATGAGTATTAGGAAAAATAATAAGAGGACACAGAAACAAGATGTAGAGGCAGGAAGAAAAATGGCTGTTTTTTCCAAGTGACAATGTTTATTTACACTGATAGGTTACATTAGGTAATTAGGACCATAATTACATTTTTATTGCTTAGAGTACCAGTAACATTGTTTATTCTGCAGTTATATTCCACAGTTACAATATGCAAAGTCAGGAGCTTTGTGCAGCTCTTAAGAAATTCATTGACTAAAGTAACTTTTAAGCGGGCAGATCCAGGAACAAGGGAGCTTATTGAAACATTGTAGTTATCCCAGCAAGCAAGTTCCTTTATTCCCAGGAATTATATGCCTAAAATCAAGGTTGAGACTGAGAAGACTCTAACACAGAGCTTCTTCATAAGGGACATTGCTACAGCAGAGAGGCATCCCATGGCTTTACAAAAAAATTTTCCAGCAGCCAGGCATCTTGTGTCTTTACAGAGAAACTTCCTAGCAGCCAGGCTTTCTGTGCCTTTGCAGAGAAACTTTCTACCTAGCAAGCATGCCATAATCATGAAGTTTATCAGAGACCCCAATCCCAAACACAGAACCCTCATAGATGAGCCCTGTGATGATTTACTAAAAGAAAGAACAGGGGGGCTGGGGATGTGTCTCAAGCGGTAGCGCGCTCACCTGGCATGCGTGCGGCCCGGGTTCCATCCTCATTACCACATACAAAGATGTTGTGTCCGCCGATAGCTAAAAAATAAATATTAAAATTCTCTCTCTCTCTCTCCCTCTCTCCCTCTCTCCCTCTCTCTTTAAAAAAAAAAAAGAAAGAAAGAACAGAGGCGGTGGATTAGACTTACACTTTTAGCTTGTCTTTTTGTTTCATTTTTATAATAATATTATATATATGTAGATATAGATAGATGGATAGATAGATATTGAAGCTTATAAAGCTTAAATATTGTGTGCCATTTTAGTTTTTGTTCTTTATTGAAATATCATTAATGTGTGTTTAAGGAATGCAATGATTATATATATATATATACATACATACATACACACACACATATACACACATATATGTGTATACATACATATATACACATATGTCTATGTTTGTTTATATATATATATATATATATATATATATATATATATATATATATATATCTCCATAGGCAACAGAAACATTATAAATGTTTAAAAATTTTACTTTTAGTTGTTCTTGCTAATTATTGTTTATTTACAAAACAATGAAATTTGAACTACAATTATAACATATGGTGCATGTTAGTGACATTAGCATATCTTATCACCTTAAGCACAATAGTTATTTTAAACCTCAGTAAGTGTTTTAAAGAATTCCTTGGCCAGACGTGGTGATGCACACCTTTAATCCCAGAGACTCAGGAGGCTGGACAGAAAGATTGCTAGTTTGAGACCAGCCTCAGCAATACAATGAGGCTCTAAGGAACTTATCAAGAACTTCTCTCAAAATAAAACATTAAAAAGAGCTGGTAATTTGGCCCCAGTGGTTAAGTGCCTCTGGGTTAAATCCCTGATTAAAAAAAAAATCTAGAAATGTATCAGTGGAAGAAAATGGGCAGTGGAAAAATAAGCTGCCCAACTCTGTTATTTTTTTTTATACCAGTGATTGAACCCAGAGGAACTTAAACACTGAGTCACATCTCTAGACCCTTTTAATATTTTATTAAGAGACAGGGACTCACTGAGTTTCTTAGGGCCTCACTAAGTTGCTAAGACTGGCTTTGAACACATAATCCTTCTGCTTCAGCCTCCCAAGCCACTAGCATTACAGGCATGCATCACAAAGTACAGCTCTGGCAAATTTATTTTTCACAAGGTTCTCAAGTTAATTCAAGTGAGAATAGCATCTTCCACAAATAGGAATAAAATTGCATATTTAATGCAAAAGAGTGATAATGTATTTTACATGGGATTATATAAATAATTAACTCAGAATCATTCTGGACTTAAATATAACAGCTAAATTTATTTAAAAAAATAAAAATAAAAATAGTACTGAATCAAATGTTCTTGAATTAGACTGACCAGTGGAGCCTTAGATATGCTTCAAAAATACATACACACAAATAAATAAATAAATTTGACTTTAAAATTTTTCTGTGAAATTTTATTCTAAACAATAGAATGCATAGATTTTAAATTAGTGATATGAATCAAAATAACTGCAGATTAAATGATATTAATATAGTTGTTCCTGTAGTACCATCATTGAGATTTCAGAGAATGAATAAGTTATGTGATCTCCTTGCTTCAGGTTCCCAATTTGTCAAATTGCTATAATTCTCTTCTCTGAAAGATACTGTAGATTGTTCCTACTCTATTTAAAGATACTGTAGATTGTTCCTACTCACAGTTCATTGTATAAAATATAAACTGCAATTATAATTTTATAGGAAAATTTGACACTTAATATTCCATAAGATTCAACTGCTATTTTCTCTTAATCAATAGCACTAATGGAATAGCATTACAATTTTATTTGGAGTCCAAAATGACTAGATATTACTTAGAGAATATAATTGAATCATTAGCAGGTCTGTTCTTTTAAGGCTTTTCTATTTTTCAAATGTTTTCTTTTTAATTGGAATATAACAATTGAACATGCTTATGGCATACAGTTTGATATGTTGGCATAAGTATACACTGTGTAATGATTAAATCAGGGCAATACACAATTTTTTTCTGTGCAGAAAGAAAAAGGAAAGTAAAGACAATTACATTAGGTGTTTTGGTTTGTGTGGTTTTGAAGATCTGCTTATACTCACTTTTTAGCACTCACTGACGTTTTTGAGAAGCCAGTTGAGTTCAAAGCCCAGCCTCCTCTTTTCTCTGGCTCTTACAGTGCACTGCCACTTTGTACCCTTCAGAATCACCCTAGAGCAAGGAACCCTACCTACAGGGAAACTGTATACATCCCAGGACACACAAAATTATTGAGACTGATCAGTCAACATCAAGCTCTACTGTCTAGCTGACCTCCTACAAACTATATTTCCTCTACAGATCTGATTTGTTTTACCCTGTCACTGGCTAAAACCCCCTGGCAGAAATCTTGTGTGTTCAATATCATAACTTACAAGTAGGGGTGACTTTTGTCTGTACAAATGTCATTGTTTTGGGTCCTGAGAACAAATAATTGTCCAATATTTTTTTTAAAAAAAATAAACCTAAGAAATGAAGGAAAAAAATGTGAAGATTGTAGAAAAGTTTCCAGACCCCTTTGATAACAATATAAAATCTTGCATTCGCTATGGAAAATACCTTGGTGGTTTCTTGATAAAATACTAAAATAAGCAGAACCCTCCCCTAAAAAGTTCCATAAATAACTGAAAGCATGTGCTCAAATGAGTTCTCATTAACACATGAGTATTTATAACTGAATGAGACTCAATGGTAAAAACAACACAATATTAATGGACAATAGAAAATTGGTATGTCTGCATTGTAATATTATTCAGCAATATTATTTGGCAGTTCTAGAACTGAACTCAGGGTCTTGTGCCTACTAGGAAAGCACTTTACCTCTGAGATACAACTTAAGTCACATCCAGCAATCATGGTTAGTGAGAGCACTAAAATATTACGATGGAGACGTAGCTGGAGAACAGTACACTAAGGGAAATGAATCAGAGAAAAAAAGTGCCATGTATTTTATATGTGATATTATATACTATTTTGAGAATAAGAAAATCAATTGATGAAAAATGCCAGGAGCCAAGTGGAGCAGAAACAAGGAATAACTAACTGCTGGTGGGAACTGGTGGATCTGCATGTAAAATATAAAAAGTGATATGTAAAGAATAAACAAAATGATACAAAATTGTACCCTCTAAAGTTGGTTACAAAAGTAAACTTAGTTTTACATGCACTTTGCCAGAATTAAAAAAAAAAATCATGCAGTTTTTAAAGAATAAAGCAGTCAAGGCCCCAACCCATAAAATAAGGCAATAAATCATAAATGATGGCAGCTGGATGAGCTGAATTTAAGTACATTTACATGAACATACTGTTGCTATATGTGTATGAGAGTCAGTTAATTGTTCTATTCCTCAGTGCTTATTTTATTATAATACATAAAAGTATTATCTCTATCATGACCAATATTTGAAACTTGCCAAGTTTTTACTATATTTACGTAATTCAGTATACTTAAATATGCATTGTTTCTTTGTTTTGCAGAGCTGTGGATCAAGCACAGGGCCAGGCACAAGTATGGCAAGCCTTTCACCGCTGAGCCACACTTGGAGTGAATCTGATCTCTAGTCCTGATTAGTTGTCTGTTTATGAAAGGTCATCTAATGCCACATTTTTTTTTAATTTTTAGTGTGTATATTTCTTATGGTTGAAATAAAACTTTGTCACATCCTAGTGGCATTTTGTGATGGTGATCCCTGCTGCTGTGGCTGTTTCCCTGACAGAATGGGAATCACACACAGGCTTCATGTGTTAATGGATGTGCTCCTCTGTATTTCACCTGGAGTCTAACCTTACAGTCCCTGCACACTAGTGTGCTCCAGCGCCCCAGGAGCTCAGTTCTCTGGCCGCCTTGGCTTCCCGGCTCCTGCTTTAGCTCTCTTTTGTGTGCTAGTGCAGTTTGTGTGATTGCATCTAGCACTCCAGACAGAGGACTTTGTTGGAATAATGAGGATCCATCTTTTTATAGAGAAGCAACTGTGTTTTTACACAGAAGCAACTGATGAAAGGGACAGCCAGATGCCTAAGAAGTGAGTCACATGGCACTCACTGCTAGATGAAACAAACTCTAGAATGAAGAACCTGAACAAAATAAGACCCAGCATGAGTCATTTACACACCGGCTATGAGTGTTACAAAAACATGCCAACAACAAAGATCAAACTTATATCGGCTTAATATTTATTTCCTTCTATTTCCAATTCTGCTCTCTTAAAATCCAATATCTGTGCTGGAAAGATGGTGCAATCCTGTAATCCCAGCAGTTTGCAGGGCCTGATCCAGGAGAACAGCAAGTTTAAAGCTTGTCTCAGCATTGTAGTGAGGTCCTAAGCAACTCAGCAAGACCTTGTCTCTGTGCCAGATTCTCCTGATTCTCTAGGCTCAGGTTAGATCTCTCAGTTTGCATCTGCTCAATTTATGTGCTGGTTTTTGCCTTTAATTCATGAATCAAAGCACCCAGTCTAAGTTTGTGCCACTTTTACATTGAGGTATTTGAGTCTAAGCTTCCTGTGTGTGACTGACTAACCGTGCCTGTCCGAATACCAGTTTGTTTGGCCAAATAGCCTCTGGATCTACCCAAGACAATCTGCACCTCCAGTCCTGGGGTTTTCCATGCCAAATATCCCAGAACTTACAGCTATTTTTAGGTCTTCTGTGTGTGTGTTTGTGTGTATATGTGTGTGTGTGTGTGTGTATATAATTGTACCCTCTAAAATGGTTACAAAAAAAGAATATATACATATACAAACACACACAAGGAGTGGGCCATACACACACACACACACACACACACATACACACACACACATACATTTCCCTCCCATCCCACTCCAAATTCCCACCAGGAGTTCAGCTTCTAAACAGCTCCTTAGCCTTGTCTGGTGTACTTCAACTTTCCAAGGTTCAGGACTTTCTCTCCTATATTGAGTATTAGTGGACTGTTTTCCCCCCACCCTTCACTCACCTCCCAAAGAAGTAATTTTTTTCTGATTGTGTCCCAAGTCATGAAACTGTGTGAACCACCACTTCCCACAAATCCACCATCTTTTTTTCTCTTACTCATTCTCAGTATTCAGATACTTTAGCTCCATTATTCTAATGTAGTCAGAAAAAAATAGAATAAAACAAAGCATCTAAGAAATAGGAACTTCAGCAGATTAAGAGATGACAGGCTTTGGTTTTGTATGCTAACACAGCAGCTCTGATTACTGACATTTACCCATAGAGGCATGCGGTGGTTAACAGGTAGTTGCAAAAGAAAACCACAGTAGCAGAGGCAAAAGACAAAGCTATGGCGACATTCCTTCTTTAGGCTTAGTGCAGTAAAAGACCCTAAGCTTCTTGAGCAAAGAGTCCCGAGGCTGTTAACAAGTTCGTGCCAGAAAGAAAAGTAGACTACACTCTGCGATAGAATTGCACCAACTCTGTTTCCTTGATGTACCCCAAACATGCTTATGTATAAGTATGGTCCTTTGGGAACCATCTCTTTGGCCCATGGAACCACTAATAAAACGTTGCTTTCAGATCTTGGTGTCCATACCTTAATTCCCTGCTACACTGCAACAGGAATCTATTGTATGCATCAACTCACTGTCAACTTTATTCCCAGTAATGTCATTCCCAACAATTTTATCTGAATAATATATATGAGTGCCATCATACGGAGATCTTTATGCCATCCACAGGGCAATGGAACAGTTGACAACAGCATTACAAGACACCCAAGAGAATGTCTAACACAAACACACATAGGAATATTGGAGACTAATTAAGACCAACACTTCACCTTCTTAGGAAGGTGTGGATAAGGTAATAGACAAAAGGCAACTTGAAGACATATCACAGCTAAGATAAGAGGAAAATGAGGCTTTCAGATACATCTGGAATTCAGCCAATAAGAAAGAAATACATTTCATACTAAATTGTGGGAACAAGTGCATGGACTACTGAATATATGGCATACATTAAGGGTGTCTGAGTGGCAAACCACTCCCTCATGCTAGGCATGTGAGCAACAAACAGCTTACATCACCCTGGGCATGAGGCCGCATGTTGCAGTACCTGCACTTGCTCTATGGCCCACTCCTCGACTGGTCATTGCAAGGACAGTTGGCCAGAAATTGTATTGGTGGCTGCCTATAATCTGCTTAGCTACTTCCTGAATATATATACATGGTAACTGCACAATAAAGTCAGACCTGCTTCCTGCTTGGTCTCTAGAGTCTTGATTAGTGACTCTGCAGCCATACTCTCCTCTATCCTATTCCGTAGTCCTCTTCACTGGATGAGAGAGAGCCCATGCACTAAATCCCAGAAGACATCTAAACATATTGAAATATTGAAACAAAAATTATACTTAAAAAGTGTGATGATCTCTGATGTATGATTTTATATCATAGCCTCTTTAATTATAATTCCTGAAAATCCCCTGAATTTACTGTTTATAAATTTCAGAATGTTTCCTTAGAAGACTGATGTATTTAATGACTAAGCACTTTCTTTTCCACCCCCATTTGCCACAGAACTTGATGCTGAACACACCAGACCTAGCGCATGCATTCGCTCTCTCTCTCTCTCTCTCTCTCTCTCTCTCTCCCTCTCCCTCTCTCCCCACCCCCCTCTTGTCACAAAGTAGAAATTGTATGACATGGGTCTAGTATCCTTTTCTCTTCCAACACCAAGGGAGCCTCAGCCCCCACAGTGGGACACTCACACCCTGCTGAGTCCAAACTCCTGGAGGCAGGGCCCTGCTGCCCTCACCACAACAATTCCTCTTAAGAATGGCACCATAGTCTTCATGGTTGCCATAATGACATCAGGTTTCTCTATGGCAAGTGTGATGCACAGGTTGGTCCTCTACCCCAGAAATGCCTCTAGATAGGCCTCTTCTTTGTTCCCTTTCCTTTCTCTGAAAGCAAAAGGCATTCACTTTTCAGGACACCGCCTGTGAAAGTGTATCAACTACAGGAGCAGTGTATCAACTACAGGAGCTAGGCTCACACTCAAGAAATGAGAGAACTCTGCCCACACCCTCTAGTAAGTCCAAACTGCTGACATGGTCCCAGGACACCCTGGCCCAGGACACCATACTTGAAGGTCCCCCATCTCCTCCCTTAACCAACAGTGAACCAAAGAACCCCAAACCTGGAAGGAAGCAGTGGCTCAGTGACCAATGGCACTGGTACAACTGGGAGTGATTATAACCACCAGAAAGTACAGTGGATTTCTCAAGAGGACCTTTCTTTCTTTTACTGACCTCCAATCCTCTGAGCGCAAATGTGAAAAAAAAAAGTGACACAGGTCTTTAGGATCGCTGGATTTCAATAATCACACAGGATATCACACTGCCTTGGGCCAGGAGGTTCTCACAACTCTCTTCTTTTCAAGTCAGTAGGGCACCTAGTATGAGAGTGGGATTGAGGTGAGTGGGGTCTGGGGTCCATTCATCACTTCATCTAAGGGAGGCTCAGCCTCTACTGCAGGACACCCATTCCTTCCTCTGAGTCTAAACTCCTAGAGGTGGGCCCGGCTCGCTCTCCAAGCACAATGAGACAGTTTCCTGTAGAAATTCAGTTTCTTTGTCAATTACTATGTGCAGGCTGCTTCATCTAACTGGTAATATTTCTTCTTGTCTCTTTGTCTTCTTCTTTCTCACTTTGTTTTCCTGTGATCTCTTCACTATTTTTGCAGTAACCTGTCCAGCAGATTTCACATCAACCTTAGCTTTTTCCTATGAGCTTGTGGTTCTGGTGTAAAGCCTTCACACCCTTCCTTGACGTTACTCAGGACTGGAGTGTTGAGGGTCTCCTGAGCATGCCTTCACTTCAAATGAGGAGCAGAAGCTTCAGCAGCCACCATGACCTACAACCTCAGAAACTACCTTCTTCAGACACTTTACATGAGCTCAGTAACCAGATGAAGTGCCAATAATAGAGCACTGAGACCCAGAGCTGGAGGGAGTCACTGGCCTAGTGACCAATGGCACTGGTACAACTAGGCAGTAACCATAACAACCAGAGGGTAGCATGAGATTCACAACAAGAACTTTTTCATTGTCTTCTACTCACCTCTCATCCTCTAATAAAAAAAAACTGAAAAAACATAAGAAGTGACCTAAATTCAAAAAGGTATTTATGATCCCACAATTACCACACAGGACATCAGCCTGAAGAGAGGAGGTCTCCACATCCCTCTTTCTCTCTAGTCATCTGGGCACCATGTTCCAAAGTGGGAATGAGATGAATTGGGTCTGGGGTTTCTTCATGTCCCCACAACACAAGGCAGAAAGCCCCACCACTAGGCACCCGCATCCACTATTGAGAAACATTTGGAGTTGAGGCTTGCTTTTTAAAAATTAGTATAAAGGTTCTTCATAAAAGTCAAAACAAAACTACTGCTTGATCCAGTAGTAATAATTCTGGGTATACAGCTAAAGAGATTGGAATCGGTGTGTCAAACAAATGGCTACACACCTGACATCATTTTTGCTATTCACAGTAGCTTATTAAAACCAAACAAACAGTGGAAATGCCTTTTGGATGAAAGGAAAATCTTGGCAGGGCCTCCAGCTACTCCCCTGAGAGGCTCCCGCCCCACACTTCCAACTGCTCTCTAGGAGGACAAGACCCAGGAATGGCACTCACTAGACACTCCAAGAGGCTTGAGACATAAACTTTGGACACCTGTGTCAGGCCGTTCTGAAATCCAGGGCCAGGAAAAGATGGGAGAATGAACTGAGGTTATGTCACGTAGTGAAGTCTGCAGGGGAATCTCAAAGTCATTGTAGTGAGTTTTCTGTGCCTATAGAAGAAAACCAGAAGGCACACACCTTTTTTCCCCAAATGGTCAAGTAATCTCTGGTTTCCTCTCATGCAAAATGCTCAAAACAGAAAATGAAATATTTAAAAAGTGCCACCCAGTACTTGGAAGAAAACATTGAAAAATACTGCATCTATTTGAAATGCAGTATGGGAAACAAAGAGTGGACATTGTGGAGAGGGGAATTTTGCATTGACAATATGGACAGGAAGCTGGAAATTGAGGAATTTATTCATAGACAATGTAGAGCTAGACTACAGGACTGAATTATTCTGGACCTGAACACTGCTTCTTATACATAGAGAAAGCTCAGAAGGAAGGAGGAATTGGGGTACCTAAAGACAACAGCTATTCTCATGCAGAAACCCCACACACAAAGCTGAGATCCTCTCTGGATGAACAGCCCAATTTTCACCACACAACCTGTAGAGATGCCTCAGCACCTCTATGGGCATGTTGATCCCAGACAGGGCTTCAGGTGGGGACTGAAACAATCATGCAGTAATTGGACAGGGTGTGCAGAGTCCCAAATGCAGACCCACATCCAGTTATCAGGCAGAGTGGCCTGGGAGCTGAGCTGCCCAGAGGAGGGCTCAGGTTGGCGAACTCTGAAGATGAAGTGTGCAGTCCCTGTCCATCATCTCCAGTTTCCACCTTTGTGGGTCCTTCCAGTTCCAAATAGCCTCCTAAGTCTCAAAATGCCCACCAACACTCAGCATTTCCTATTTGTCAGGGTGCTAACATTCTTTCTGTGAATTTTCTAGCACTTACGTGGCAGAGCAACCCAAAAGACCTGAGTGTAAGCGAGTCTAGACATGAGTCAGAAGAACAGCAGGCTCCAGAGACAAAAGTCACAGCAGACGGCAAAGCACACCCCCTCCTCACTAGGTATGTGCTGAAATGGACAGATCTCACCCATGTGACTCTTACTTAACAGGGTTTCAGCCAGGCCCCCCTGAATCTCAGCCTAATGAGCCAAAGTATTAAGGACAGTAGAGTATATACAACCAAAGAGTGAATGAGGACTGAGTGACAGTGGTTCTTGATCCCTGATTTTTCTTTTTGTTTATTGTTTCTTTTTTTTTCTTTTTTCAATACTTGGGATTGAATCCTGGGAAGTCTGTCCCTGATAAACAGCCCCAGTTCTTTTCATTTTTTTAAAATTATGAGACAGATTTTTTCTAGTTTTCCCAGGCTGGCCACCAACTTGGAATCCTTATGCAGCTTCCTCTGGAGGCTCTGGATTGTCAGTCATACCCCAGTGTCTTTTTATTTTTATATTTATTTTTATTTTCTGAGATTCTAAAAAATGAACACAAAGCTTCAGGCTTTTGAAAGTTAAGGCATGGCTTCCTCTGACTAGTGAGATCTGGTCCATCCAGGAGGATATTTGCATTAACCTTGTATCATATAAACCTTGGTTATGTAAATTTCTTTATTACATGTGTATACATTATTCATGAATATAAATGACACAATGACCATTTAAAATTAATTTAAATTTTCTGCTTTCTGGTCTTATCAGGATGGATTTTGAGCTTTGAACAGGGAAACAACCCCTTAAGGCAGCAACTTTCCATACTGATAAAATGTGTCACAAGTATAATTTAAAATTTTCAAACATTCACATTAAATATTAAAAAGAACCATGAAATCAATTGCAATAACTTAACCCAAACATCCAAAATATTATTATGCTACCAATATAAACTCCCTAATGAAGTATGTATATTTTTGGAGGTATATCTTGAAAACTCACTTTGCTCTCTAAGCCTCCAACACAACTCAGGTCACAGCAGATACTCCAGCTTGAAGACTGTGACTACCCTGACTTTCAGGAGAAGGCAGACCTAAAGCCCTCCTTTTCGTGCTGACAGGAGATGCGGGGGCACTTCTTCTCTACTAGTTCTACCCAGGTCAAAAGACCGGGAGAGATGCTGCCTAGAGAGTGAGCAGGAACTCCAACCAGGAGGTGTCCAGAAGTCAACTAGTGTTTCTCACCCATGCTGGGCACAGAGCCATCCCCGAATGAAGGTGGGTTTCCATGGAGGCAGGGACCACATGCACTTAATTCTCTCAACAGTTTAAATTATATTTTAAACAGATTAAAATAAATCTTATTTTGTAATTTGGACTTGGACATAATGGCCCAGCTGTGATGTCTGTTTCCTCCTGTGGTGAGGGTTACTGTGAAAGCTATAGTACCAATCATATGCTTATATGTCTGCATGTATTTCTGTGTAATTCATCACCATCTAATAAGAGGTCTGCATTTAAATTTTCTTAGGAGAGAAAAAAATCAGCACCTGTCAGGTACCTCTTGTTTGCGCTATAACTTCCAAGCCAAAAGTGATTGAATCTTGGCATCCTGCCTAAAATGAATGATTTATTATTGATCATTGCATAAAAATACTCAAATTTATTTGCTCATGATTAAGCTGGTGATAAATTCAGACTGGCTCAGCTGAGGTCCTAATTCTGCATGTGATTAACTCATGGCTGCTAAGGTAGCTGATTCAGAGAGTGACCTGGCTGTCAAATGAGCAGTTGGATTCTCTTTCCATGATATCTCATCCTCCAAAAAGCTCATGTGGCTTGTTCCTATGACAGGGTTATGAAAGTAAAAGCAAAATCTTTCAGGGAATTTTGTTCCTAGGGACCCAGCTAACACACTGTCATAATCACAGCTTTATATGGACCATGGCAAGTAAGAAAAGTGCAGATTCAAGGTTTGGGAAAGAGATTCTGCATGTTGACAGGTGTAGGAGTAAAACCACACCATCAAGATTGTCAGCAAAGGTGAGAGTGAAGAATTACCTACATTGTGACACTTGTTATCATTCTGCATTATCTTATAAATGAGGCTTATGTAACTATTTAATGTAAAGGAATGTTTCAAAGTTCCATGAGTATTAAACACTTGTGCTGGATTAGAATCCACTCTGCCTGAATGCAAAGTCAAAATGCCTCCACTAAACCATAGGATTCATCCTTTCTTCTTCTCTTAGGTCTTGAGTGGTGACACTTATTCAGAAAATCAGCATTACATCAACATCTAGTGCTCTTCTTCAGTGGGAAGAATATCCTCAAGTGAATGCTTCTGGAGCTTCTAGGAAGTTCTTGGAAAATTTTGGAGAACTGATGGAGGAATAAATTTAGGAAACCCAGAAACAACAGCATGTTATTTGTTCATCACAGGAGGAACTTGAAAACAGGTGTAATGCATCCACAGGCATGGTGATAAAAAGCACACTACAGAAACTGCAAAGAGAAGATGCATCTTTGTCACAGCAATGCTAAAAATGGAGAATTTGAAGCACTTAATAAGAAAATATTAGGATATCATATAGTGAGACCTGACCAACCAAAACTTCCATGTGGAAACATCACCTAAAAACATATCTACAAAGGCATGTGAAGCTCAATGCATCTGGCTTCAGCTCAGAGGGATCATAACTATCACCAACTAGGATGTTTCAGAACTGTGGCCTGGACACATTATTGGAACACACTCTCAAACTTGAGTACAAAAAGATGATCTAAATATGTTAATAGAGAAGTATCTCTAAATATGACCTTTGGTGAAAAAATCACACAGATTAAAAACATGTATACACACACACATTCACACATACACACACATATATACACACACGTAAATATGTGATTATCTATATATAAATTTCAATAAAATAAATACTGACAGAAACCAGTAGTATGTAGTAATTAAAAATAAAGATGCGTAAAAATACAAGACAATTTTCAGAGAGAAATAAATTTATAACCATTAGGCATTAAGTAATATAGGAGTGAGGTAATTCATTCAAGTCACCATGATAGTCAGTGGTGGAGATGGAAACCAAGTGCCCCTTGTGTACTTCCAGACTCCACATTTATTCCCAAATATCCTGATCCTTGAGACCCTGTAACCTTTCTGAATCAGGAAAACAATTGTCCCTGGCATTTAACTGACCTGTTACCCTGGCCCTGAGGGTGTTGCTGGCTTGTGGCATGGGGTTTCCAACAGGTAGTGCAGGACACCTTACCTTGTCCTGCAGTTGCAAGACACAGTGGCATCTATAAGTCAACCTAGAAGTACATCCCAGGTTTCTCCACCAATGCCTGACCAGCAGCTATAGTCCTGTATGCATGCAATGTCTGTGACTTACCAGGGACCACAACCACATACCCAAGGCATTCACCAGATTCCTGCCTTGCCCTCTTCTCTCATCCCAGTATGCTGCTTCATGGACTGAAGCAATCCTTCCTCCGAGACCATATTCTACTCATTTGCTGAAACCTGGAACAGCTGGATCAACAGTGGGACACATTGTATTATTATTATTAGAGGTATATTTTTACTATAGCTATAAAGCTTAGTGCATTTTAACACACACACACATATTTTTTATTTTTAAATTTATTCTGTGCTGCCATAAAGTTAAATTAGTTCTCTTTTGTCACTTTCTTACATAAGTTTAAAGGTATTTTTTAACAGAATTATTTACTTTGTTGTAATAGGCCTTGAACCCAGGCTTTCACATGTACTAAGCAAGTGCTGTACCTTCAGGGAAATTTATGGACCTTTAAAGATATATATATATATATATTTAATTTCCTTATTTGTGTATCTGAGTTTTTAATGGCCTCAAATATTTTTCTTTTTTTTTCTCTTTTAGTACTTTTATCACCTGAAGCCAGTTTTTAGTTTCTATTTTTTTCTGATAATTCTTGGTGTGAGCCATTTAGGTAGCTGTAGGAAATGTATGTATGCAACATGGAAGTTGGATAGAATTACTGTAATAAAACAGACAGGGTGATATAAACCACAGAAATTTATTCTTACATATTTAGAAGGTGGGAGTCTGAGGTCAAAGTGTTACCAGTTTTAGTTTGCTCCAAGGCCTCTCTTCCTAGCTCCCAGACATCTTGTTCCATTCCTACATGATATTTCTTCTGTCCATGTGCATCCCTGGTGTCTCTATTTCTTATAAGAACCAAGGAATTTGGATCATGGGTCCATCCTTATGATCTCATGTGACTTCATTTACATTCCTAAAGACATCATCTCCAAATTTCTACATGTTGCTGGTAAGGACTTCAAGAGATTAATTTTGGAGAGACACAACTATGTCCATAAAAGGAGAAAGAGTTTTGGTGTGAGTTATCTAGGCAGTCATCTTTGAGAAGAACTTAGTTCTTGAAATGAGGAAGTTCCTCAAAGTATTATTTTTGTTGCTATCTCTGTCTAATGTGTGCAACCACATGTATGTGCACACAAATGCATGAATACACACACAAAATCAAGAATGGAATTGTCTGAGTGTAGTATACAGGCAAAATCAATAATCAGTCAGGTCAGGAATCCATACTTGAAAACCAGAAAACATTAAAAATTATGATAGGAAAAAAAGAGGGATTTTATAGTTTTTAAATTATCATCATGAAACAAAAAGAATGCACTTCCATAAGATTTTGAATGATATCTAATATTTTTATTTTTTTAAAGATAAACCATCAAAAACAAGAAGCCAAAACAAAACTCATAGCAATACAGACCTGTCAACATGAGTTTTGTTTTGCTAAAATTTTTGCAAATTTTATATTAATTTTTCTCTAAACTGTACTCAGGACTGTGTGACATAAAGGAAAGACAGATTTCCAGAAAACATAAATCTATCAACAGTGCATTAGCTATTTTATTTAATGTTTATATTTTTATTGTTATCTACTAAATTACCTTTATAGAGAATCATGGTGTTTTCTTCCCACTCTCATATCAATCTTTTTTAATTTCTAATACTTTCTCTAATTTTTGTTGGTGCTAATTTTTAAATACTTGCATAATTTTATATATTTAATTGACATGTGTGTGACTCTTACATAATTTTAAAATTTTTTAAAAATGATAATTGCACAATTAATGTTAGCATCTTCAAAGCCTCTAATGTACATGAATAATAGTGTTCCTTGTTAAAAGGACAATGATGCTAGAATTTAATTCTTTCTAATGTGTCAATACTACTAATTAAAAATAACAATTTTAATTTCACTGAGAATGCAGGCATTACAATTGTACATTTTCTTGAGAGACTTCTGATTTTACATCTTAAGTAGTTTCACAAACCCTCACACTGGTAAAATTTATGGAAAATATTTTGGAAAAAAAACAACCCTTTATAGTCCCTGAAGAGGCTTGGAGCACAGCTCAGTGTCAAAGGGTTTGCATAGCATGCTGAAGGCCATGGCCTCAATCCCCAGAAGAACAGAATAAATAAATAAACAAACAAAAAATAAACAGAAGAGTAATTTTCTGGAAATAGTTCAAAAACTTATGGCAAATGAAGAAATGTTAAATGAAGGAGATTTACTATAATTCAGTAATAACAGTGAAATTAAGTGATATTAAAATTTAGGCTTGCTTTATATCTTGATTTGCTAACTCATTGTGATGGGAAGAGTCCACACTGGGGCCTCCAAAGGCACTGGGCACCCTCTCCTGCCAGCTGCCTGTGGGAGAACTAATTTCCCAGCCCTGACAAGATGATATCATTTTTCTCATGACCCTGAGTTCCTGTTGCTAGAACTATGTGTCCATGAATAGGAGAAGTAGGACCCAGACCCCACTACTGCCATGGAGATTGGCATACCTGGGCATGATGCTGTTGAGAACACCTTGACCCCATAACCCACTAAATACACACACACACACACACACACACACACACATAATAATTTCTTAATATTGGGATGGTTGTTGATAGGGAGAAGAAAACTAAAGGCAGTTTATTTTGAAATGATAAAATTATTTTTAAATAGATAGGTGATGGTTGCACAAATCTGTGAGTATATTAAAACTATTGTACTATAGAGCTTTAATCATTGAGTTTCAGGGTGAGCAAATTATATCTTGATGAAGCAGTTTATCTAATTAGTTAAAGCATGATTAATACTGATTATGAGTTAATCATGTCCACACTAATTTACTTCAAGTTTCAAATCTAATATTTTATATATTTTTTACTGACAAACACAAATCTACACAAAATGTGACTCTCCTCGTGCACTATACATTCTATATTTATATGCAGAGATGAATATAAATGGAAGGGAAAATGTTTGAAGCATGTAAACCACATCAATATTTAGGTTTAAAGCAGGGAGTTGGTCTTGAGAGGACTGTGAAGAAAGGTGACATTAGTGTTAAATGCATGTATTTCTAAAACCCTATTAATTAATTACATAAATAAAAAAGAGTAATCCCCAGATATCACAGGTACCCAACTATGCACTTTCAATACTAATGAAAAGTAGAAGATAATACTTAATTCCTAAACCTTATGAAATCTTAAATTCTACTTGCTTGTCATAACCACTTTTATCTTCACCACAGGGATTAGATTATTTATTCATTCACCTTCAGTACAAATTAAATTTGGGGTCTCCTGTCACTGAAAAGGTTCTGAAAATCATGATCAGTCACTGCACAAAAAGTATAACTAAGATCCAGAGGAAAAAAAAAAATAGGTTGCCTAAGGCGACCCAATAGTAACTACGATCTCTCAACTTCCTTTTCTCAGGGTCCTCATCATGGAATGAGCATCTCCATCTCAGTTAACACTTTCTTCTGGTAGAGGGCTGTGTACTTTGATCCCAGTGATGATCATCATGAGAACAACTTTTTCATAGAAAAGACATGAGGATGCCTAGACTGTTGTGCCAATATGGTTTCTTTATTCCTGCAGTACAACACCCTGAGACCTGTGCATTTTGAGTACAGTATTTTCTCTGTCCTGAGATAGAGGTACTATGAGATAGAGGTAAGTTCAAGGCAGAGATGCCTTGATTTCCAAATAATTATACTGAGGAAGTGTTTACATGATTAGAGAAGATGGAAGATACTAAAAAAGGCAGATCACACCTCAGGCAGAGAGAGAACCAGGAATAGATGATACACCAAAACTCAGTGCCCTGTTCCCACCACTGCTCAAGCACACTTCAATGTTCATCTCATATGTATCTCCTATTTGTAGAGGAGCAGTGATAGAAAGCAGGAGTTCAGTGAATACATTATGTTGAACTCTTTGCCTAGGTATAAGAATGCCGGGAGTGGAAGATGAAGTTCAGGTAGAGCTCTCAGGAAAAAGAAAACTAGTAAAGAATCCTTTGGATGGATGGATGGATAGATAGATGGATAGATGGACTGATGGTCACATAGAAATAGAGTCAAAAATGTGTAATTTTTGATAATTAATTAAGAGAAAAATGGGACTTTTAAATTTGTATCATTTTGGTATGTTTGAATGTATGGTATTAGAAATTGAACCCAGGAGTGCTCTAAACTGATCTGTTCCCCCCAGCCTTTTTATTTTTCATTTTGAGATGGGTCTATGTTGCCAAGATTGGCTTCAAACTTGCAATCTTCTTTCCTCAGACTACCAAATTGCTGAGGTTACATTCATGCACCAGTGTACATGCATGAATAAAGATTTTGAAATGTGCCCAACCCTTTGACCCAGATATTTTATCCCAATGTGGACACAAAGAATAATTTTTCAACTGTGGCATATGATCCAGTGATGTGTGCAAATTATTTTAGGTAGATGACATCAAGCATCTTTTCCAAGGGCTACAAGTGAGTTGAAATATTTTCTTATTCTTTAATTATCTTAAAGATAATAGAGTCACTGTAAATTTTCAGTGCTTTAGTAAGCATATCTGATAATTAGAGGTGGTTTAAACTCTAATATAATGACCAGAACTAACAAGTAAAGCTATTAGCAATTGTTACTGTAAAATGCTCTATTCACACTCAAATATCTACATTCATAAATTATTTCCTTTATGCTGTCAATGCAGAAATTTTTTTTAAAAAAGAAGCCTAATTAGATGTAATGCTCAGGTGTGTAGAGACTAGGTGATGCAACAAAGCTTGGTCTCTAGGCAGTGTTGCTTACAACATAGAAAATATACAAAATTGTTCATCCTTTGTTTCTTGCACAGAACTGCAGAACCTGTAATCTGACTTCTGTGGTGTCACTAGCAGAACACCATGGCAGAAGCTCTTCCAGTTCCCTCTGTAGTGCTTATCTGCCCAATCCAGTATGTTTGCCCTTGAGACTCTGGGCCCTGTGGTCATTCTGTCTCTTTTCTGCAGGCCTAGGGTTTGCATTCTTTTTCTTTGACAATTGCTGCCAGTTTGAAAGGGTGGCCTGAAGGATTTAGGGGGCTCTGGGAAGCAGGACAGTTGTCTCACTACTTGATGGGGCAGAAATATTGATGGCTATCAGGTATGTGGAACCTGACTTAAAGGTGTCAGACCTGAAATTAGGCTGCCTATGGGAGGGCAGCATTGGTGCTGGACTCCATCTGCTGGGATTGGGGAAGGGCCACTTGGATTTACTTTAATATATTCTTTGTCACAATATGGTGGGCTGCCAGAAGCAGCCTAGGTTCTTCTAGGCTAAAAAAAAGAGTCATTCAATAAGCTTCATGAGTTGGTGGTTGAGTTCAAGGAGACCCTGGAGAAGGGGCAGGTGTATAAGGCAATGCATACATGGGAGATGTGTGTGAGTTTATGCTTCAGCTCTGCCATGGAAGAATTCTATCAATAGCCTATATGACATGCAGTTCACCCAACATAATGTCAGCCTGTAGAAAGTCTTATTATATCATGATTGTTCTTTGAGAGTTCTTTATTTCTCTTAAGCAAGCAGAATTTCTGCTCACATCCTGTGGACTGGATGACATAGTTATTTTGAGTTCACAGAAGTTTATAAAAGACAACTTTTCAGGGACAGTGAGTTCCATAAAGCAGATTGGTCTCTATATTGATAATTTCATTATGAGGTCCTGGCTTAGTGGATCCAGGGATTCCTGAAGGATGAGTGGCATCGGCACAAGGAATGAGACAAGGAGTCGTTCCATTTAAGAAATCTCCAGAGAGAGAGAGAGAGCTAATCCTGCTTTCTCTGGGTTCTTCTGTATTAAGCTTTTTCTTATCATTATGGGTACAGAATCATTAATAAAATGAGTCATTAATTTACAATTTCCAGATTTTCCCAGAATGTAACATTTCTTTGTTTAATAGGTTCCAGACTACGAAACCGGATTCTGTGTCTCCTAACCTATCATTAACCTTTAAGTTTAGAGCACACCTGGACTTTATTTCTAATCTAAGATCCCCATCTAAAAGTCCCCTTAAGTCTTATGCTTATTATAACCTAAATCTATAAACTATTCTTAAGTCATCTTAAAAAAAACATACAGCTTCAAGACTTAAGAATCTAAAAATGTTTTTAACAATATTCTAAAAATGTATCTTATAAAACCTATTTTAATTAATGTCTGCATTTATTCTCATAAAACTGATTGAGCTGCTTTCTCAGAGAGTTTGTTTGTTTTTTAGCCAAGGTACAAGATTTAAGGGTTTTAAATCTTTGTAATCTTTAACTGAAAGGCAGGCTGTATACGTCAGTCCACCTGCTGCCAATATTAAATATACTTATCATAAATTTCTGTGTAAGGTAAAGGATGGTCTATTGGAGAGGGAAATGTATTTTTATTATCCTTTTCTCCCCTGGATGGATACCATAACCTTCCCTTAATCAAATAGGCTACATATGGTGGGATTTGTGCAATAGTCATAATAACTATCTGTTTAAGCTTTCTGAGAGGCTTGAGATGTGGGTGTGGATTCTTAGTTGATATAATCAATTGAGATGCCTAGAGTTCCTGTAGCTTTTCCCAGAATGATTTTGTTCATTAATAGATTTTTTTTTTCTGTTTTGACCTCAGTGTCCTGAGAGATAATAGAACAGCCCCTAAGGCATGAACTACCCGTTATGTTCTGGCCATCTGATTTTGATTTGGTTTAGCAATATGTATAATCATGCTTCCTGTTATCATTATGAGCATAAAAATAAAAAGTCCCAATTACATAAAAAAATTGTCCCATGGTTTTGGTTTCCCACAAGTGAGGCCTTGCCAGCACTTTCATCCTCAATGTGTCCTTGTCAGACAGCAGGAGGGGGATGCCTTCACCAATCTCATTTTCTTTATAGTAAAAAGTTTAAAGAAGTGTACACTATATTTAGAAATTCCACCTTGAAGAATACCTCTATTGCCTGATCCCTTTCACTAGAACCTCAGAACAGAGGCAGAAAAGTTCTAGAAATTAGAAGATCTTAGATCTGCATGATCCAAGGCATTATTGATCCTCCTCCCCTGTAGTGGAAAATAGTTGAGTAATAAATGCCTTATCCAAAAGCTATTAAACATCAATTTCTGGTGATGTTGGAAGGTTTGGGCCAGGTTTAAAGGAAAGAAGTGAGTTGGGCTAAGAAGATAGGCAGTGTCCAAGGAATTGTTACATATTGAAGGGGCTTGAAGATGTGGTCTGGGGTGAAGGACTACTGTGTCTCATCTGATAGGCCTGAATATAGTGGTGTTTATTCACAGTTTGTTTTGTCAACCCTCCCAAATTATTTCCAGTGCCTATGCTCTCCTAACCTTACTGTCTTCAATTGTGGCACCTAGAGATAGGCTGATGTTGCAGCTGTCCTGATAATTCTTTCTGGAAGTTCAGGAAGGGTTTCCCAAGATTGGTATACTGTATTAAAAAATGAAAAACTGGATATAAAGAAATGTGACTTGCTCTGTTTCACATGATTTGTGGATGTCAGGCATCCTGACTTTGGGGCTGGTGTTACACATTTTACACCCCCTTAATTCAAACACAGTGCTTATTAGCTCTTTAGTATTTACTGTCAGGTCTGTGTCTATGACACTGAATCTCAATCATCCTTGGAATATGTTCACAGGCCTTTGTGATTCATTCCAGTCCATGCTACATGCAGAGTCATGGCACAGAAAATATGTCTGTACAACATCTCAACCCTGATCCTCTGTTTTGGGTATCCGGGGTTGTGGCTCAGAGATCCAGTGCCCCTGAGTTCAATCCCTAGTACAAAAAAAAAAAAAAACAACCAAACAAACAAAAAACATAACAAAAACAATTTGGGCATGGTCATTCCTGTTTAGAGATTTTTTGATTAATTTTTAACCCCTTTAATAGGTACAGGCCTAAATAGATTATGTGGTCCTTCTTGTGTGAGAGTGAGTATGTAGTGTCTTTTGAAGAACTGGTCTGATCATCTAGGCAATTAATTATGTGGGAACTGAATTGCTCATGCTCTCACTTTCTGGTCATTTCAGTATCCTCAGAATTCATAGTGAGATTTCTTCTTTATTTCTGTAATAGTAATTTGTATTCTCTCTCATTTCTCCTTTCATTGTATTGCTATATATTATGGACTTAATGATCTTTTTATAAAACCAGCTGTTTACTTGATTTGCTTTGCAAAGTTTCTCTTTGCAATTTCATTGATTTCTGCTCTTATTATTTCTTCTGTTGTCCTTGGGAAGGATGTAATTTGGTTGTCTTTTTTACAGTTTTCAAGGTTGAAAATTTGAAGTATTAATTTTAGATTTTTTAAATTTTCTAATGTGTATATTCCATGTTATCAAATTTTTCTCTAAGCCCTACTTTTGCTGTGAGAAGTTCTGTCAGGCACACCTGTAATCCCAGCGACTTTGCAGGCTGAGGCAGAAGGATTGTGAGTTCAAAGCCTTAGTAACTTAGCAGGTCTCTAAGCAAGATAGCAAAACCCTGTCTCTAAATAAAATATTAAAAAGGGCCAGGGATGTGGCTCAGTGGTTAAGCACCCTTGTGTTCAATCCCTAGAACCAAAAAAGTAAGAAATAAAAGTAAATCTTTGCATTTTTAGTTTAAAATATTTTGAAATTTTTCTTGTGGTCTCCTATTTCTCCTATTATTCATTTATATGTATGATATTTAATCTCCAAATATTTGGGAATTTTTAAATTACCTTTTGGTTATTTATGTCTGATTTATTTTCACTGTGGTGTGCAAGCACATTGTATAATTTCTATTCTTATTAATTTGTTAGTGTGTGTTCTTTGGCTGAGAATTGTTCTGTGTTGGCAGTTGTTCCATGTGATTCTAAAAACACTGTGCAAACTCTTGTTGCTGTAAGACATACAGTCATGTTCCACCAAACTCATTGACATTTGATTTGGATGTGCTGCACATGCCTATTTTAGCATCTTGGAAGGCTGAGGCAGATGATCTCAAAGTTCAGGGCAGTGCCCACAAATTACCAAGAGTTTATTTCAAAACTAAAATGTTTTTAAGAGTTCAAGATGTAACTCAGTGGTAGACTGCCACTGGGTTAATTCCCAGTACACACATAAAACAAACAACCACCACCAAAAAAAAAGGAGGCAAGGATATGTTCAAAGAAATGTATGGTATTGCAGTTTTGTGATTGTGAATACATCAGAGGGTACTTTTCTGTTACTGGGGATGGAACTCAGAGGCACTTTACCATTGAGCCACAACCATCACCTTTTTCTTTTTTTTTTTTCTTTTATGTTGAGGCAGGGTCTTAAGTTGTGAAGATTGTTCTCAAGCCCGTGATCTTCCTGCCTTTCAGCCTCCTGAGTTACTGTAACAATGGGCCTGCATCATTTATCTAGCTGGCTACACTAAATTGTTTTGTTTTAATTCCAGTAATATCTTCAGTTTAATGTAACTATTTTCTTATAAATGTTAAAGTTATTTTAATATTTTGACTTTTTTGCAATTATACTTAAAACAAACATACCAATATGTAATTATATAAAATGTTTACTCTCTTTATATCCTCATTATAAAATCTTTTTCCTGTTGTCAAGTTTTATTTTTTTTTTTTACTTTTTTAGTTAGTCTGTTGAAATATTAAAATACAAGCACACACATTAGCATTGGCTTACATAGGGTCAGGATCATCAATGTCACTGTTTTCCACCACCACATTTTATACCACTAAAAGCCTTGTGGAGGGTATAACCCCTGAGGTTATTTCCTATCATAATAGTGACTTAAGGATTACAGCACAAAGAAACTGCCTGAAGCTGCAGAACAGCTAACTTTATTTTTTTTAAGTAGGAGTAGACTGTAAAACAATAGTTGAGATCTACATGTACTATGTCCTGAGTCCCCTTGTGGTCAACAGAAGGTGACCATTTACCCTTCCCTTCAAAGCACTCCCTTCTTGGTGTCAGACTTTCCTGCTCTGCCCCCATCTTTAGCAGAAGCTAGTGGACCTCTGGGGTCAGCTCCTCCTCAGCTACCAACATGTCTGTTAACATCATACCTACCTGCACATGCAATGTCTCAGGTCCAGCTTTCAAGACTTCTAACTGATGCACTCCAGCCAGCAGGTAGGCAGTGCTGCCCTCTCTACTGCTGGCTGAAGTAGGAGGAGGGCAAGATTTGGAGGGCATCCTGGTGAGCTGGGAAGCAGGGCATTTACTTGGTCCCCTCATTCACACTTCTGTGAATACTTACACTACTCCACTGAGAAGGGATGGGAATAACCCATGGAATCATGAAATCAGAAAGATGGGATAGCCTTGGCTGACCTGCCATTGGCTGCTTGTTTCAATGTGAACCCCTCCAGGAACATCACCAGAGGTGTGAGGACAAGTGCATGAAGTACTGCATACATGGCATACATTAAAGGCATCTGAGTGGCAGGCCACTACCCTCAGGCTAGGCGTCTGAGCAGCAGGCTGCTTACCCCAGAAGCACAGCCCTGGGCATGAGGCCATGTGTTGCAGTCCCTGTGCTTGCTCCATGGCCCACTCCTTGATTGGTTGCTGCAAGGGCAGTTAGCAGAATTGCATTGGTGGCTGCCTGTAACCTGCTAGCTACTGCCCGAGTGTATGTATGTGTATATATATATATATATAGTAACTGCGCAATAAAATCAGACCTGCTTCTTGCTTGGTCTCCAGAGGTCTTAATCAGTGACTCTGAAGCCACATTTTCCTCTTCCCTGTTCCGTGGACCTCCTCGCTGCACAAAAGAGAACCCATGCAGCTGGCGCCTGAGCAGGGGTCTGAGATAAGCCTATAAGACAGGGTATGGCCCCTCAGAGAGTTGTGAGGAAAGGCAAAAGGGAAACCTACTGAGTTCCGCCAACGATTCTCACTCTCTTAGATACTAGAGGTTTAACCCTGAATAAAAGAGAAGCCCAGAAGTTCTGGGATATAAACACTAACCCATGGATAAGTGCTACTGATGTTTCTGATCCACTACATTTTTTTTTCTATTATAACAGCTATTCAGCAAAGTTTAGGGGGCCTGCAATAGACTCTTGTCATATAATTATGGCCCTGAGAAAAGATAAGGTTGTGAATGACAGACGGGGGGAAAAGGGTGAGGGCAACAATCTACTTCAAAGTAAGCAACTGAAGCAGGCTTAGGAAAGTGAAGGCGAGAATCTACTTCAAAGCAAGCAACCACAACAGCTGCAGGAGGGAGACAAATGGGAAATGGTACCTATAGCCTTCATGGTGCAGGAAGAAGTGACCAGAAATGGTGCAGGTGTGCCTTCTACTGATAGGCAAAGATTATATTCTTCACTGAGTCAATGGCAACTGCCTCCTTATGAGGCAATGCCAAAGCCAGCAAAGGACTATGAACATTTAGAAATTTTGCCTCCAGACAGACCCAAGCCATGGTCTCCCAGAAACCCATTCCAGGAGGCCAGAGATCCTTTTGAAGACCTATGTAAGATAAGAGATGAGAAGTAGAGTAAGGGAATACAAGCCTTCCCAGTCAACACGGCCCCATACCAGAGCACCCTGCCACTTGGTATCCACATGCATTGGATTCCCTGAAGAAGATAAAGAAGGCAGTAAAAGAGGATGGGCCCCAGAGGAGGCCATTTGCAGAGCAAATGCTTGAGTCACTCAGTCTTGAACTTAATTGCCCTCAAGACTGGAAAGACCTAGCCAGAGCAGCTCTTGAGCCTGCAACATTTTTGAAGTGGAAGGCATTATTCTATGATGAATGTGAACAGCAGGGGGACAGTAACCACACCACAAATGTTGACCTCCCAGGTGAATGCTTGCAGGGAGAGGGAATCTACAGTTCCCCTGTGGTACAGGCTATAGGCCCACCAAATTATTTTGATCAAGTATGGCTCTGTGCTCTGAGAGCCTGGAGGAAGGTACCAGCTAGGGGAGGCACAGTTTCTATACAGAGCTTAAGGTAGAAAGCCACTGAGAACTTGCCATAATTTATTGACAGGGTAAACAAGGTGGTAGAAGGGAAGTTATCTCATGAAGAAACAAGGGCAGCCTCAGCCAAGGGATTGATCTGGAATAGACTAAATAAGGAACATAAAGCAGGAGTGGCACCAGGACAATGGCACACTGGATGACTGGATTTTGGCCACATAGGATATAGGAATACAAGCAGCTCAAGCCTCTCTGCTGGCTTCAGCCATGGCGGTTGCATAAAAGCAGGACTAAGGAGGCTTGCAAACAGCTAGTCAGAGACTGCAAAAAATGAGCACCCTTTTTCCTATTGGCCCTTTACAACCTGGTGGAGTAAATCCCCAAGAATTAAGATCCAATACTTTATGGTAAATGGGTGTCACACATTTTGCTCCTTTTGGAAATTTAAAATATATTCATATAATCATTGATATCTATTCAGGTTGTGTAATGGTCACAGCCTCCACAGGAGAAAGCACAAAAAGGGTCATCTCCCATCTACTTAAATGTTTTGGAATTACAAATGTTCCATTGCCTATTAAAACTGACAATGGGCCAGCCTATGCTAGCAAGACATTTCAAGCACTTAACTGGGATCCCCTACAACCCTTAGACTCAAGGCATCATAGAAATAACACACAAGGAATTAAAGGCCATGCTACAAAACAGAGGGAGGAAATTATACCAAGATCCCTCGTGATGCCTTGAAAAGAATCATATTTGCTTTAAATATTCTTTCAATTCCAAAATTTTGTAAGAACATAGCAGCCCATAAGCACTGGGACCCCCTCTCGGGGCCCTCCCATCTACCTATGGTCTCATGAAAGAATCCCATAACAAATGCGTGGGATGATCTGGGGCCCCTCCTAACCATGGGTGGAGGGTTTACATATGTTAACAGGAGACTCACCCCATCTGGGTGCTTGCCAGAGAGTCAAGCCCTGGAACCCCAGTGTGGGAGGCCGACATAGTACCTGACAATGTTTGTCTCCTCTTCTGATTGGTGTGGCATCATCAGACACTGTGTGATCTGGTTGCCTAGGTAACCCAGAAGATTGCCCCTATTTTTAGGGTATAGCAACTGTGTCTTCCTTCATGGGCGTGCCTTCCTACATCCCCAGGAGTAAAGCTATGCTCACCTGTTCTTTTATAATATTACCCCTTGCCCTGTTTAGGATAGAATGTTCCATGGAAACACCATTTGTGTGTTCCCTTCTCTTACTCTGCCCTTGGGTGTGGCCTTTCTAAATGTCAGTCAACCTGCTGACAGCAGACATCATGAAAAATGACTCAGCCCCTTGAAACATGACCCCTTGCCTCATTTGAATAGCTTCTCCTCAATAAAAGGGGTCAGCATATGTGGGCTCTCTCTCTCTCTCTCTCTCTCTCTCTCTCTCTCTCTCTCTTCAGACCTTAAAGTCAGAAGAGGCATCACAGCACCCCCAAAGAAAAATGTATTTCTGTCTCTTGTGTGGTTATTTTGTGCAGCCTAGTTCCCCTGGAGTGACCCCTGAGTGTTTTAGTCGCGTGCAACTTGGCACCCCAGAACCACCTACCAAGAAGATGAAGGGACTAACTCTGGAGGAGAAACCTCACAAACAAAGGACTCAACAATGCAAATGGACCTCAAATAAAAGTAACCTGGGTGATATTAAAGTTCTTGTTGAACAAGCCATGATATTGGCTCCTTTGCCCGGTGGCACCCCCATCCCTGAGCCTATGACAATGGTCCTAGTTTGTGCAATGCTCACTGCTAACAGTGAAGCCTCCCATGAGTTTAATTGAGCTTTGATCACTAGGCCATCACCTTTAGCAGTGGCTAATTAGGACAGGGCTTTACCTAGCTCTTTTCCAATAATTCCAACATTATTGATCCTGAGTTATCCATCCAAGAGGTAGCCATACTCTGGAATGCCAGCATTTTCATACCTACTCTGCCTATTTGTTTCTCCATAGTAGATATTGAAACCTATATTCCAGGCAGTCCTCTCTGTTTTGATCTTGCCAATGAAACTAATATATATAACTATAATAAGTCATATGTTAACTATAAAAAGTCAAATAAGATATGTCAGTGGGCTATCTCTCACTGACCTTAGAGTTATAGTTAATGATACCTATAGCCATAGACTCTTCCATGGCAAATGCAAGAAACCCTTGCTGCCAACATGCCCAACAACACATTTTGGAAAGCCCCCCTCAGATAATGATAGCATCTCATGGAATCAATGTGTCATTGCCATAATTTATCTCCTTAATAAGAGGAATTTCTCTAGGGAAGAGCACCATCTATGTGACCTGGGCAGGCACAGCTCCCTGGAATGTAACTGATGTGCCCCAAAACCATATGGGCTATTGCAGTAACTGCTATACAGGACAAGCCACTACCAACCAGCTTGCAGGATATCAGTATGGCATGATGGATATCACGCCAATATTGCTAGCTGCTAGACCCATCAAATGGGAAGCAGCCAGCTAAATGAATGAATCTACATTGAGTCCAGACCCCGACCATAGATTTGCCTTTGTGCCAAATTATACACATACCCACTATGCACAAGCTTGTGTTATGCCACCCTTTGCCATGCTAGTAATCAATGATATTGATGGCATAAATATCATTCATACAGAGATCCCCTGTACAGTCAATACATGCTTCTGGCTCAAAAATTGTCTAACCAATGCTACGAAAGCTAAACATATATGTATCCTCAAAGTGTCCCCAGTAGCCTGAACTCCTCCACTTTCTGGACAGTGAACCTTTCCAGAAAGTGGAGGAGTCCATGGGACATGGAGATGAAGAATCTTCTGAATGACATCCTGCATTTGACAAGGCATGCAATTAGCTTCATCATCGCTGGGATTATTGCCCTGATAGCTGTCATCACTGCCACAGCCACTGCCGTTGCTTTGCTCACTCAAAGAATCCAGACTGCTCAGACTGTAAACAATTTGTCTACTCTAATGGCAGAAATCTTTGCCATTCAGAATGATTTAAATAAACTGCCCCAAGCCGCTATCTTTGTCATTCAGCAAGAACTAGACCTCCACCAGGAACAACTAGATATTCTGTTTATGTAGCAAAGGCTCACTTGTGATCCTGAATTTTATACTACTTGTGTCACCCAATATGCTGTATCTGAAAATGTAACCTGACACTTCTCCAATTTTTTCTCAGTATATTAAGGGTGCTCGGGATGCTTACTATGTTATGACTAGGCATAACCTTACCAAGGTACCACAGTCTGGCTGGGCACAATTCACGAGCCACTTGTCAAGCAGGAATGAACTTTATTTTTAGCACACACGCTGCACCACATGAGCTCTCCAGGAATTCCCCGAGAGCTCAACAGCCACCACTGGCACTTCCTGCGAGCACTCTACCGGAACTCCTAGGTCATTTTCTATTTTCCCGCTCTTGAGGCAGTCTTCCAGGTCATGTGGGTGGAGCCAAAAGAGTCCCCCAATGAGCAGCTCCATGGTCTGAAAGGGCGGGGAAACAGCCAATGAGCATCACCGCAGAGGAGCCAATCAGCTGGAAGTTTGCTAGGGCCCCTTCAGCTGTGGTTCTCAACATCTCCCCCTCTCTGTTTAAACAACAAGCATGTGGATTAGGGACCATGCCTGCCTTAGGTTGTACAATACTACATATGGTCCTTACCCGTCATTGGATGAGCTGACCTCAAGGCGTTAGCCTCCTGTCTTAGGTTGGTACCACTGCAATTGGATCTTATCCATCATTGACTACTGGTCCAGCATACAGCCACACCTGCGGATAGGCCTTTGTACCAGTGGGGGGTGAGGTTCTTTGCCTCACCTCTGTTGGCCCCCAAATTTTAGCTGAATGACCATCACAAGCAGAAGGGAGGAGGATACAAAATGCCTCGACACCAAGCCAATTGACGGCTCCTTTTGGAAAAATTGTACCACCGATGACATCATCAGCAAAAATACCCTGGCACTACCACAAGTCGCAGCACCAACAGATAGTTCACAATGCATGCAAGTGATACATAGTTCAGGCAAGTTCTGCAAGCAGTTCAAAGCAGAGGAATCCATTAATATGTCCATTTCCTCCCAAAGCAAATTGACTTTTTGACTGAGCATCACTTGTTGAGTTACATTATTTATTGATGCATCAGTTTATACAGTTTGATGTGATAACTATTGCAGAAACTGTAGTTTGGTTTTATCTTTATCTTCACCGGCACTAAAATGAAGATAGGAATTCTGACAATGATGGCTAAAGAAAAAATTATGTAACATTCCAGCAGGCACTAAAAGAAAGCAATTTTCATTATCCTGAACAGAATTATTAAATATAATGAAAAGGAAAGGTGAAAGTAAACAAACAGATCTGTTAACCTCCTTTTTTGTTCACATATTAAAACAATCCTCAACAGCTCTTTACCCAATTTAAATTAAACCATTTAAATCACGTGAATAAGAAAAAAAATATTTGGATCCATTTTTTCATGAGTGCTCATCATATATGTTATATGGACATACCCACATACAAACATACAACACAAAACACAAGCATGCACACATACAACACATAACATAATATTAAAGGTCTTGTAACTTTTTACAGGTGAAATCTCCATTGCAATGTATAAAAACTCCATAGTCAAAAAATAGAACAGATCAGCAAAACACTAACCTAGGTCTGTATGAGCTCAAAAAACAAAAAAGAACTTCATGATGTGGGAAAGGGCAATAATAAAATAGATATTGAAAAAAGCATCCTGGTTTCATTAGCCTCCAGGTGTAGGAGAACCACTGTTGCAGATGTAAGGATAGCCAAACTGGAGTTCTGGATATCAGCTGTTATGGATTTGAGCCAAATCATCTTCTTTTTGGTCTGTAGAAATCGCTTTAGTTAATCTCTCTAGAATGCAAATGGGCTGCTGTTCTCCCTGTGGAAACACACAAACAGACCCCGGACTCCAGACAATCACTGGGTCAGGACCTTTCTATTGTCCTGTTAGAATATCCTTCCAAAGTACCTTGAGCTTATGTACATTTTTTGGACAAATATGGCTTTCCGCAGCACTAAGCCTTGATGAATCCAAATTTAAAAGTTAAGAGTAAAAAGAGTTATTTTAAATTTATCTTTGGGGGATATATACCCCATCCCAATTCCCTATTTTTGCTTTAATAAGTACATTTTAATAGTTTGATGAACTCTTTCAAATATGCCTTGTCCCTGTGGATTGTATGGGATTCCTGTTATATGAGTAATGCCAAATGATGAGCAAAATGGTTTAAAAGAGGTAGAAGTATAACCAGGGGCATTATCTGTTTTTAACTGTTTTGGAATGCACACAGTGGCAAAATATTGTAAGCAATGAGCTATAATATCTTTAGTTTTCTCTCTGGCATGAAGGGAGCCCATCAAAAATCCAGAAGAAGTATCAACTGTAACATGCAAATACTTTAATTTTCCAAATTCTGGCAAGTGTGTGACGTCCATCTGCCAAATATGGTTAGGTATCAGTCCCCTAGGCTTGACTCCAAGATTAACTTGTGGTAAAAAGGTCACACAATTTTGACATTGTTTTATTATTTGTCTAGCTTGTTCCTTAGTTACTTTAAAATGTTTTTGTAAAGTATTAGCATTGACATGGAACTTTTTATGAAAATTTATAGCTTCTTCTAGTGTAGAGAAAA